>NC_058125.1:13162247-13327247 GCF_914725855.1 Thunnus albacares | reverse complement strand
GATAAGTATGATCTAAACCAGGACAGTACAGTCAGTGAGACCAATATAATGTTCTAGGTGATCTAATAGAATGTACAAATACTGCACTGACGTCTATGAGCACCAACACTGAAACAGTTATTTCACCATGTGTGTTGGTGAAATGATTTGACTCTGGTTCGTTTTGCCAAAGTGAACCTTGGACAGGCCAGATGGCAGCAGACCCTGCCTCTTCCCATGGGACACCCTCATCTGTGTGTTATTGATCCAATCTGTCTGTCCCCTTTTTTGTCTCTCTTTACTGTACATGCTTCCCCCCACCCTCTGTTCACCACTTACCACTTCTGACAGACAATAATAAGAATATTTTTTCCATAAGCCATTTAAATCTTCTATAACAGATATTGAAATATAACTTTGATTGACTTCAAAATAAAGATGCATAGATTCAGAGTTAATAAAGCTGAATGCAAGCCAGAAAAAATCATCAGAGGCTCAAAGTGTGGCAGTTAATTTGTGGTAATTTAATAAATTGCTTATTTCTTTGGTATACACCACAAAAGCACAACTGAAATGATTTTACTTTAACGTGACACCTGCATTATTATCTAATCTCGTGCCCTCTGTCTTGTAGAGGGTGAGTTAAAATAATGTCAGTGTATATTATACATGTGCATGATGCTAGGTAACAGATAGAAGATAATTACTAGCTAATACATACCCGGTGCACAGAGAATGACAGTCAATAGGGGGTCAATAAGAGCTCATTGATGCTTCATCTAATTAGATTAAGTGTTGAGCCTGTTCTTAGAAAAAATGTCTGGACATGCAAATGCACAGACGATGAACTGGCACATATAAACTGAAAAGTCATCTAAAATAGTTGCTCTCCAAAACCCCAATTATGAAACTTTAAAAAAAAAATGTAAAAAAACATGACAACTTCAGCCATGGGAAGTTAGAAAGCCATGCATGGCTCTCTTAACATTCCCTTACTATGTCTCCTTATCCTCTTTCACATTACTGTATGTGACTACTCTACTTTGCTCCACGTCATCCAAGACAGCAAATGGAGCGTGTCTTGAGGGAAAAACATGAAATATTGCAAGGACAGGATTACTTTTCAAATAAAGTTGTGTTGTAGATAATTATCATAATTTCATAATGAGGTTCATTATTGTGCCAGGTATCATTTTGTATGAGAACCAACTAGTTCAGTGCCCTTTAGCATGCCACATTCATGGGAACCATTAATTTCATTAAGAGATACAAGTTCAGTATTTTGCTGCTGGGTAACTCAGTTTGTGAGGTCTGCACAAACATGACAGATTGTAACACATTCACTCCTCTTTTAAAATCTTCCTGTTCTTCTATGCACAACATATTGAACAGGGTGGCATGTATAGTCATGATCTGAACCTGAGTAGAGCATAGCGTGCCTCAGGTGTTATCCAACAGTAGATTGCTTCTTCTTATGCATAAAGGCAGCAGTGTCTCCCATGAGAGCAACCCTGTGATTCCACTCAGCCTTATCAGATAGATAATGTTTAACATGGGGAGGAAAAGGAACAGATTAGTTTAACAGTATTAATAAAGAAGTGCTGTAATAACACAACAATGCAGCATTCATGTATGAAACACAGATCTTAAACTAAGACCAAGTGCAAATTTGCTTTTTGCTTTATTCAGACTTTTCGGTTGTTGCATGCACAGTGTTGAAAATATCACTGTATATCTGTGTGGATCAAACACTGTAACAAATTTTCCTGTAAAATTACAGTAAAATACTGAATTTGTCTTAAAATGTTCCTGACATGTTCCACAATGTGCCAGAAGTGGGATTGGTGGTTGGAAACAGACTGTTTCCTTTTAATAATGTTTTGAGTAGAACATCTTTTGGTACACAGCATATTTCAGGGTTCAATATTAATGCTTTTTTTCACTTGCCCAGTCAAGCAAGTGGGTCAGAAATCTGCTTGCCTCAAGTTAATTTTTACATGCCCCTACACGAATTGTTTTAGTGGTTATCAAATAACAACACAAACTTAAGGTAATTGTCATGTTTAATCTTTATCTAAGTGAATGAAACAGAACAAGGACACATAGATGTGAAGCAGAAAACATTCTTGCATATTGAAAATGGTCTGAACCATCCTCTATATTTCACTGATCATTAAATTCTTTTGATCAGCCCAGTTTCTTTCAAATAATGGAATAGACTCCCTAACCCGATGGCAAATACTTTTTTAGACTAATTTCTTCCACTTCAAGCTTCCTGATTTCCTTCTTTGATGTTTCTTGTTCTCGAGAGTATTTATGGCAGTGAAAAATTACATGCCCCACTGATTTCTCTATTTTACAGTGCTCACATAATCCTGAGGAATGTTTTTTTCATGCATCATACTACTAGCCTACTCAATTCTTGATTGGCCAATGGCGCATGCCAATATTCTCCGATGTGTACAAGGGGAGGGGGCTATACTGTGTGCCAGAGAACGAGAACATAATTTATGATATGATGATGATCGAAAAAATGATATAAACATTTTTTTTTACCACTTGCCCGATCGGGCAAGCGAGTTGCTGGATTTACAAGCCCTACATGGCATTTTACTTGTCTTATTGTTGAACCATGTATTTTCAGGGTCTTTATTCTGAGTTTCTGCAGTGAAAGGTTTTGGAAATGTTTGAGCACCTACATGAGGTCCTCTAGGGCAGTGATTCTCAAACTTTTTCTCATCAAGTGACCCTAAACTGACACAAATTAGACTACAGACCCCCGTTTGATAAGATTTTGTTCCAGGGCTCCCCCATTGTATTAGATTATTTTCTTTTAGATTTAATTTTATTACAGAAAGTGTATGAAACCCATGACCAAAAATAGTCGTACATTCTGTAATTGTGTTACTTATGGATGGAAATATAGTGAAAATAGATTATTCCTCTTTTTGCTAGGGACCCCCTGGAACCACCTCAATGACCCCTGGGTGTCCCCGGACCCCACTTTGAGAATCACTGCTCCAGAGTGTGTCTAAAGTGGAATTGGTGATCGGAAACAGACGACTTCCTTTTCATAATATGCTGAATATGATACCTTAATAGGAGACGTCAAGGCTCTGTATATGAGTCATAACCTCCTTGGTGAGCCACTGAAATTGATTTGGCGTTTAGAACGATAAATAGTGCATTTTTTTTATTAAGTCATCATGCAAAAATAGATAGACGTCTGATTGATTTCTGGTAAGTTTTATAAGTTGGTTACGGGAGTAAAGGTTGAAGACATTTTTCATTTGATCTGTGTGCGCACTGAGATTACTTCTGCTGGGACAGTGCAGCGTGTAAACCACATGCCAAATGGAAGATTTACTTAATTTGTCTAGTAATAAAACATTTAAGTTGGCTGGTTTGTCCGACTCAGCATCTTAGACCATAATTTAAGCTATTAAAGAGAGAGCAGGTTTGTGTGTGTGTGTGTGTGTGTGTGTGTGTGTGTGTGTGTGTGTGTGAGTGAGTGTGTGTGTGTGTGTGTATGTGTGTTTGCAGTGGGCGTGGAGAGGGAGATGGCTCCTTCCCTGAAGCCGTTGAGCTGAGCGCTCCTGTCATATGAGCCCAGCAGGGAGAAAAGCGCACAGAGCCCGAACATCCAACGTGCCAATCTCAGCGAGTTTATACTCTCTGATTGGATTCTGTCTGCAGCCAGTGTTCATGACATGGACTGAGTGATTTTCCGCTGCCATACAGACTTTTACTTTGGAGAGTTTCTTTTTTTTTTGTAGAAGTAAACCAAACAGGAACGCATGAATGCAACGATGACAGCCGAGTTTATTTCACTTCGAAGTATCTGAGACCCGCATCCTCCCGCGTTGCATCCAATCGTTGAGCCCTTCTGGGAAGATGCAAAGGAGTTACAGAATGTATTTTGCTTTCGTAACAGTGTTACTGGTGAGTCGCTTCTTATATAACCAAAGTGTGTGTTAAATGTTTGACATGAACTTTACTTGGATAAACACACTACGCGGAAACACCTGCGCACCTTGATTAAAGGATGATTTTATTAAGTGGTGATAAACGTGTGAAAGTTTGCCCTATGCCACAGATTTCCCACCTTCCAGACCTAAGTGCAGATCACTTTTGGACTAGAAACTTGCTCCAAAATGTAATGCTAAGTTGTCAAGTTATTTCCTGCATGCTCAAGGGTCCATGTCTGTGAGATTTCATTTCATTTTTCTCTATTTAACCAGGTAAAAATCCCCCTAAGAGAAATCTATTTTTGTTTAATGACCACATCTTACTTTGCAATCCTTTAGATTTCATGTATGATATGCGTCTTGTAAAAAAAAAGCATTTTTTAAATATTTTAAGATCTTTTAAGAGTCTGTGTCCTTGCACCTGTCCTGGCTTCAGTCGTGGCTTGACCATGTAAAGTAGAGCGGATGTATGCAGCAGCCATTCAGGTTGATACTCTATAGCTCCAGTTGCTAGATCTGTTGTTCCACCCTTCTCAGTTACATGTGGCCCTACCAGATAGCAGGACAATAACAATGTCGCAGTGGCCTCTGTGGAGGAGCTCGCCAATAAGCCGTGTGTTAACAGAGATGGGACAATCATCAGCATGATTAGTGAATTTACAGATTTGAAGTTCTCAAGACTTTAGAGCATCAAGCTGACATAAATCTTGAGAGGATACATGGAAACTCTGGAAGGTCACAGGTCATAATCTCTCTGATTTATCCTCCTTTGAGTCCATGCAGGCCCTAGAAGGACACATACTTTTCCAGTGTCTTACATTTGACAGTACATGGTCAGTCAGGGCTGCACAGTGCAGCGGGCTCGTCAAAGTCCTGCTTTTTGGAACAGGCTGCATCACTGATACATGACAGCTGCTCCCACTGATGGGTATGCATCATCTGCTGGCTCAGCGCATGCAATATTGATACAGCCCGAACCATCCCCCTCGCTCTTCCTCTCCTCCTTTCACCTCACACTGAGGTCTGTCTGTTTGTCTCTTCCTGTCGCTTCATAAGAGATGATGATTGAGTGTTGTTTGGGAAGGCATTAGCTGTAATGTCATTGCCACCAGTGTTCCCACAGCAGATCAAGATCCATGTATGGATTCAAATTAGCTCCAGCTTATTGGAAGGCTGGTATAGTGGAACTCTAATGGCTTAACAAGCGCTGACAGCTGAGGTCCAGAGGTTAAGTGCCTTCAACTAAAAATTGACTGGAGCATTAGTAAGATTGGTCGGTGCTCCGAAGTTATGTGTCCAGATGTTTCTGCACATGCATTTGTGTGTCATTTGATGTGAGTGTGTGATCAGCTCGCTTCTTTACAGGAAATGTTCAAGTCGAGATACAACTTGCTAAGTGCTGCACATCCTTTTCTTTCATTCTGTTAGCTATTTGCTCAAATCTAATTACCCTCTAATTCATCTGTATGCGCAACTCTGCAGTCATTAGTGATGCACTTTGTCTCAGTTTTTGGTTTTTGAGATGCTCTGGTGTTGCGCCCACACCCGTGGCAAGAAGCAGGGTCAAAGAAGAAAAGAGCAAATGCTAAAACTTGGAGTCATTTCAAAAGTGTCAGTCAGACATTTTGGAACAGGTTTGTTCACATGTGAGGTTGTTTATGCGTGTGTGAAAACACATGCCTGTCAATGGGTGTGTGTATAAGGGGGCAGTTCAGGGGAAGCAGGAGAGGGATGAGCATGTGCGTTGACAAACACAGACTTACAGATTGATTCATCTCTAAATAGCTCGTGTAAGGCGTGCCTAAGGCAGCTAGAAAGGTCGGTGAAGTTCTAAAGAAGGCTGATATGATGAAACAATAAAATGCATGTAGTCGATGCACAGTGAAAGGGTTGCATCTCGAATGTCAACTTTTCAAGGAAAGCCAGCCATTTTTGTGCGTAATCAGTGTGGTTTTTGTAAGTTTGGTAAGATCCAAACATCCTAAAGCAACATAAAGAAATTCATAAAGTTAAAACAGAAAAATCACCAAGACTGCACTTACAGTCTCTGCAGGGTAGGAACAATGATTTTTGAATGTATCATCAGCTTGAAATGAATTATCTTCTAAAATGATTTCTGTTTTAAAATAGGGAGGCTACAGGAAACCGCAAAATGTTAAAATATTTTGAGTCATGCTGCTTACAACATTTCAAGTCAAAAGTTTCTCCACAAAGCCAAATATACATTCTTGAACACAACATGGATAATTGAATACCAGAGACTTAAAGGTGAATGGGCCATGACACCATCAAGGGCAAGAGGGAGTTGATGTGTTCAGCTGACTCAGAGCTGCCTGAGGGGACACTTGATGTTTTGTAGAGGTCCTCTCTCCTGTCAGCAGCATTCCACGCACACCTGAACACTGACGGCTGACGATTTATGATGAGTGTACCGTGTACCTCCTTCACGCTAGTGCGCCCCTCAATACACACTCACATATGCTCATGCACACACACCCTAAACTTGTGTTGATGAGTATATGAATGACATTCAGCAGGCAAATATGTGCCTCAAATCTTCAAATCAGTAAAGAACAAACTGTGATATACTCCTGACAGTTTTTTGAAGATATGGGATCAAAACAAAGAAGATCATCTGCGGCTTGTCTGTCAGCTGGTGTCCACAGCGAGAGATAAATGACCCAACAGAGGAACATGCAAACTTCATAAATAATAGCCTATAAACAATCACTCCTTATATTTCTGGAGCCAATGAAAGACAGACTCTGTGTCAGACAGCAATCGCTTCTTTTATCAAGGCTTGCTTTGGAGATTAAGGAGTGCTGAAGATAAAAAGACCCGCTTGTGAGAAAGGTTAGATTTAGTATGATATAATGTAAAAAGGCCACGCAAACTCAAAGGTCTCACATGAACACAGATGCACAGACACATCCAGGCTCGGGCGCATGTGTACACTTGCACGCACAAACATCTCAGTCCGTCACCGGCAAAGATACAACACTCAACAGGTTTGTTTGAGGAATGTAGAGAAGATACAATACAGCTCCACTTGCTCTGTGTGTGTGATTTTGTAGCTGTGTGTTACTGTCATTTAAGATGTGGCCTGTACTAACACTTTACAATATGGTACACAAAATTGTAAGTAGTTACTAAGGAACGAATTAGGAACAACTGATAATTGATGAATCGTTTCTGAAGAAGTGTAAGTAATTGTAAGATAATCATGAAGTAATGAGGTAATACACAACTACTCAGTGTGATGTAAAATTTTACACGAGAGGACACAAAAACTGATGTTTAAGTAATTAGTAATTAATTAATGATTAGTAACTGCTTTTGTGCTGCTTGTCTGGTGTCTGGGTAAGAGTTAGTCAGGAACAAGGATTCACAGATAATAAGGAATTAATAATTATATAATAATTCATTAATATAGTATCTCCCAGTCTGTTCTCTAATAACTCATCATTATACTTGTTCTTGATTCAGAGTTATTCAGGACTATTACTCAATTATCACTTCGTTCCTCACTTGTTCTTTAGTAATTACTCACAATTTTGTGTACTGTACTGTAAAGTGTTTCTGTTTCAAGGTGAGGTTAAGGTTGACCTTAAGGTTAAGGTGAGGGTTGTATGGGTGCAGAATCAAGTTTAAGTTATTGTCAATAGTTGCCAATCTTTTTGGCTCGTGACTCTTTAAAATAAAGCAATATCTCCTTGTGACCTCATGTTACAGGTCCCATGTATTTCTAGTTTGTAAGTAGTTCAACCAAAGACTTTAGAAATATCAAGTATTTCACAAGAAGATAGAAAACAGAGAGGGAGTCTGAAAAAAATGTGAAGCTGAAATCTACATTTTCTGCTTTCTAATCCCATTAATCATCTCACAACCTCTTAGATTTATCTTGCAGCCCCTTGCAAGGTCCTGACCTCGGGCTGGGAACGGCTAGTTTAGTGGTTCCAAATAAATCTATGGGGATGCAAGGTGATTAAAGCAATAGGAAAGGGAATAAAACATTTCTCCTTCAGAGACTATTGTTTACTTTGTCATTCTTTCTGTTGTTTATTTTGTGAAATACTGCATGTTTTTTTTTTTCCTCTTCAGGCCTCGCCTAAAATGTTCAAAGTGAAGGAAAAACACTGAACTGCTCACATTGCACAATGCTAGACAAGGCTTTGAATAAGACAATAAACTAGGTTTATTTTTATAAAACAAAAATAAATCTAGTTTATTGTCTTATTTCAAAGCAATTTCTAGTTAATGTTCTGTTAATCGTATGTTTGCTATTGAATGACAATGTTCTAACCTTCACTGATCTCTGGCAATTCACAGGTTGGGGCTTTGGCCAATAAGGACGACTGTTCCTCAGGCCAGTATACAGCCAGCGGTGAATGCTGCAAGCAGTGCCAGCCCGGCGAAGGCGTCATCAAACTATGTGGAGTCACACAGACTATCTGCGCTCCATGCCTTGACAGTGAGTAGCACAAAAAACGATTCCGCTGTATGTGTGTTACACCTACACACACACACACACACACGCATGCACAGACAATAATTTAGAAGTCCATAACTCAAAAGCCCATGTGTGCACCCCGACGTTGATGAACGTGCTGTATTGGCCTGAATACAGACATAGTGACACACACAGATACAGTACATCATGTCATGTATTCAGCGGTTCACATGACCACTGATGGTGATTTAGTGATTCTTTTTGACACAAAAACTGCTGACACTGTGACATTCTGACTGTTAGTTATGTCCTCCTCGTACAAATAGTCTACTGTACTTATTGTCCCTGGAGAAGCAGTTTTTTTGACTATATGAGTCACAGAAAGTATGCAGATCACAGAAGCATTTCTGCCAAGTTTGAAGAAGGATCCACAATGGTCTTACTGGTATATACAACACTAAGTAAACACTAAGAGACTTTAGGAGTCTTGGTAAAACAATCCTCTTTCAGTATGACATCAGTTGCTTTCTTAAGTTGGTATAGCATAGCACTAGTAGTAGTATTGGTGGTAGGGTAGCACTTAGTCAGTCCCACACCTGGATTTATTTTCTACAACCGAATTGAAATTGATTCCAACTTTCTAAGTCAGGAACAAGACTAGGAGAGTCTACAGCCACGGTAGCGGCGCCGTAAGGTTGTACTTAGCCACAGTAATGTTAACATCAGTTGTGCACGTAAAACAGTAGAAAATGGCTTCCCAAACGGGTCAGTGAAAATGCTTAGAAAAAGAGAAGAGAGCGGTGAAATGCAAAAATGAGAGAAATTTAAGTATGTGCCCGAATACAGGCACCAAGCTTGAAACGTGTTGCAATCCAGAGTAGCTGCTGATCCGAGACTGTTTTGTGTTCTTTGCCATTTAGTACCTGTATTTGTGCACATATTGAGCACATTAAATTCTTTCACCTTTCTTGCACTTCATGGCTCCCTTCCATTTTTCTGAGATAACATCAGCTAACAATGTTAACATGCTGATGTTTAGTAGTTTTAATGTTTACTGTTGTGTAACAGTAGTGATGGTTGACCTGATGATGGCACTAGATAAAAAATCAGGGAGTCAGGAAATCTGAACCAATCCATTTATTATTTGTCGATGGGCTGATGTTGCCCAGTCGTGGGCTGATGTTGCCTTCCTTGAGACACACCTGTAGTGTGGCTTAAGAAAAATCGCTGTTTGTCAGATTACACATAATAGACCTAAATATCTGTCTGGATCAGAGGAAAGGTCTCTTTTGAAGAATAACTAAAGGTACCTAGAGGTGCATTTTAAGCAATTCACATGCTGTGTTACATGTGTAAATAATAAACTCATCAGAAAACATGCAGAATTTAGCCCAGATATTCAGCTTAGATGTATTTGGCTGCATGTTAAAAAGTAAACTAGATGCCAGACCTGACTGTGTTCCAGCATTACTGCCCTCCTCGTGGCCCTTACCATGTAGGGAAAGAAGCTGTGTTGAACAGTAATACTTTATGAGGACAGTGATGTTGAGAGGATACAAGAGTGGGAACCGTTCCAAATGTTGTTGCAGAAAAAAAAAATGCAATGGAAGATATTTAGAGCAGCAGACAAGTTGTTATGTCACAGTGATTATCATGGTAAGCAGTGTGGATTTAGTAAACGTGGCTGCCTGGCTGGTGAGGAGCTCAAAAGGATATTTAAGGTCTGGGTACATTTTTGATTGAGTGCACCGTAGGAAAAACACATTTGGTTGTTTGTATCTTTATCTGGCTTACTGCATGTGGGGTCAAAGGTCAGCTTGAGCCTGTAGAGACCACAGTTGGTTCAGAGCCAGTTCCAACGCTGTTCCCAGAATTTTCCCTACTCCCTTGCTATCCTGCGTCCACGCCTGGAAGCAGTTGTGAAGGATGGCAAACCATGAGCAAAGGAGGCCCACAGTCAGAAATGATTCAGACTTCAGGTCATGAGAGAAGTCACGGAGAATGTGGACATGGAGAAAATTATTTATTTGTTGTTTGTGGGGCTTCTTTGGAAGGATGTGTAAGTGTGTCTTCGATCAAGAGCTACATCTTACAGATTTATTGTTGCGTTGTTTAAAATCCATCAAACCCTGGGCTGCTTATCTTAAATTATCTTCTGTTCTGTTTGTTTAAAAACTCAACATTCAAGGCTCAAGATGATTTTCACAACATCATCTCTGTCATTTGGGTTTTTTGGGGGGGGCTTTTTTTGTGTCCTGTTATTGCACAACTTGAAGGTTTTCAGGGAGATAATTTTCAGTCTCTTGGTGCTTGTTCTGCTCAGACATGAACAAACACAGACAGTGTAAGGCTCTCACAACTGTCATGAGGCTAGACAGGCTCTGCACTGACTCATGGAAAAATAGAAATGCAAAGCTGATAGCACTCTATGAGATAACATCACAATGCAACGATATTCTAAGAACACATCCAACATATTGATTACATCTGTACTGCAAGTTGAGAGATGAACTGTGTGTGGGCAGAAAGTCTTTTAAAACAACAATGAAGTCTCAGTCATCAGTAAGTTATGTAGTCTTCAATTGCTAAACCTCACACCCGAACAGTGATTGTCTAATCATAGCTTAGCAGTCGTAACTAGGCATGGCAGCATTGTCATGTTGACATGTCAAAACGGTGTGCATTGGGCCGTAGTGAGAGTGATACTCAGCATTTAAAGTTGGGGGGTCTTTTTTTAGCCCTTACAAAACCAAAAAACAAGGACAAAAGTGTAAGAAACTGATTAAACTGTGTGTTTATCTGCTCTAATATAAGCTGCGAATATTAGCATGCCTGGCTAACGTACTACCTACAGTAGTAACCTAGCTTTCATTCTAACCACATGATTTTGTGTGATTACAGGTTTCACTAAAATGACAAACACCCTGTGGCAGCCAAGATGCTACTATACCAACGTTTTTATCATTAGTGGCATTATCCTTTTCTTTATTTTGGTTTAGGAAAGTTAACACTACAGCAACTCCTGTCAAACTTGTGTAAAAATAAAGCACAAATAAAAGTATTGTGTCGTTTTCCTGAACTGTAGTATAAATGTATGCATCCAAGGACCATGTTAGAATGATTTATATTACATTTTTATTTATAATACTGTACTTTTTACTTGGGATAAGCAGCTCTGCCATGCAATACACAAGCAATGCTACTCATTTATTTCTATGTGAAGATGCTGACTTTTTAGGACATGTAGCTTTAGCCTCAGTTTTTTTTAAAGAAATGTGTCACAGATGTAGCCATCATGTTCATTACTAATTACCCTTTTATAAGGTTCTCCTTTTCATTATTAATTATCTTGAGCATTAAAGTCAGCTGGATAAAAGAGTTTTCAACCAACTGACAGAGTTTTAGCATTAGCATGAACTAGCTGACTGCAGCTGATAACAGTTGCCAGAGACAGTTGTCATTTCAGGTGTCAAATTTGGCAGTTATCAGCTAAGTAGCAATGAGAAGCCTGCTTGCCTTTGAGTATCTTTAAGCATCTATGAGAATCTTTAAAAGTGCTCTATAAATTATATATCATAATTCATTGTTGTTGACAGAAACTATGTACTGCTTTTTATTTCTCACAATCCTTCCTCTTCATTTTCTTTTAACATCAACTCCCACTCATGATATGTTCAAATGTGTTGTTTCAGGCATGTCGCCCACACTTGATAGCATCTAATAGACTGTGGTTTCTAGACAGTGTTCAGGCTTCATTTAGTACAGATAGTTACCAGGGGCCTGGGTGGTGTTCTAAAAAGAACTGCCAGCTAAAACACATGGAGGAGTTTGGATGAATGAACAGATGAGTGGAGATGAAACAGAGCAAGAACAGCTGTACAGCTGGAGCGGAGGCGAACTTCTCAGCCAGCAGCTAATGGTTCATCCTCACACACACACACACACACACACACACATACATGTACAAACATGTCTTGGAAAACACACATTTAACCACATGAAGGTAGACAGAAAATTCAAAATGTTCTTCAAAAACAAACAAACCAACTAAGATACATACACACTACAGCTCCCACACATGCACACACACACACACACACCTCAGGCTGCGCAGTAGCCAGAGCGGACAGTCAGGAGTCCTTTTATGGATGTTGAAAACAAAGTGAAGGATTGAGTGTTAGATCAGGGGCAAAAGCACTGTTATGATATGCTGAGCCAGGAAAAGACCGTCTGTACCCCGCTCCCTCTGCCTCTATCACCTCCCCCTCATTCAACCCCCCTCCGTGCTGCAGGCTAGCGTTATTAATGTATTGACTTGCATTATTGATGCATGGCATTATGATAATGGCTCTGAGAGCACTCATTGGGGGGTGTGGGGGTAGTCTGAGTGTGTGTGTCTGTTTGAAGAGAGGGAGGGTGTTGCAGAAAATAATGGGGTGAAGGGGGGGGGGGGGGGGGATTATTGGTCTATCGGTTTGTCCACTTCCTAAGACATAATTAAACAAAAATGTGAGGAACCCACATTACCAATTTAATATGCAGAATTGCACACAATCAGGATTCATCTTGTTCTCAAATGACAGTCTCTCCATCTGTCTCTGTCTCAGTGTATCTCTCTCCTCATCTCTCTTTTAATCTCTGCGTCATCAGAGCGTTCGCCGTGGTTGGTGGGCCAGTGACGCAGACTGAACATTTGATATTCTTTGAGACACTGAGCTGTAAAGGTTCTACATGGCCTCAGCATGCCAAGAGCCTCCTGTCTGCTACCACACACAGTTTAGTTTAGTTTAATTTAGTTTAGTTTAGTTTAGTTTGGACTTATATTGGGCTCTGGAAAATTGTGATGGTCATTTTTCACAATTTTTCACTACTTTCACACTTTTATTAATTAATCAGTTAGTTGAGAAAATAATCTGCTGATCAGTAGCTTAGTTTAGTGTAGTTTAGAGCTGAAATTAACATTAATCTGCAACAATTATGATCATTTACTAAACATGTAAGCCAAATTCCCAAACATTCTTTGGTTCCAGATTTTCGCATTTTAATATTTGCTGGTTTTCATTGTCTTCTGTGTGTGTACATTCAATACATTTTTTTATTATTTTCTTAATAGACAAAACAATTAATCAGATCTTTGAGAAAAAAATCAGCAGATTGAGAGTTGCACTCTTAGTTTAGTTTAGTTTAATTTACATCTCCTCAATTCAAAATAAATAATGCTTTGTCAACAGGTTAGACATATGAGAGATTTTGAGGTTGTACATTTACAGTTAATCCCCCCACCTCCCTATCTCTCTTTCTCTCTCTCTCTCACACACACACACAGATTCGCAAACTCACACACAACCTGCTCTTACAAATGGGTCTGTTGCATAATTTAGTGTGTTTCCCATTTCTCTATCCAGCTGAAATACAATTCCATAAAACATGCAATATTGATTGTGTCCTCTGCAGATATATCTGTCTGAGGGAATCTTTCAGGTATAAAAACCTTGTATGAAACATATGTGTTGTATGTAAGTTCATCATCTAAAAAAATAAAAAAATAAAAACGGCCTGAAAACTTAGTCATTGTATTAAAATGTTCTTTGTAAAAGCTGCTGCTTATAGATATATTTTAGGATCTCTTGTCCAAAGTGACCTCTATGTAGTTACATATTAACCAGGGGAAATAACTCCAAAGCTTGATCATTAACAAGAGAGAGCTCCAGATTTGTTAAAACAAACAAACAAACCTTCTGTTTCCAGGTTAAGAAATAGGAAGACTTACAATTCTACACTTAGACACATTCATTGAAATAACACATTTTAACCAAGATGCTTTAGTAAAGTTTACAATAAAAAAATGAATATATGAAGCATATATTAAATCTCCTAACAATATGCACTATTTTTATAATACAGAATATAAACTGTGTTTAGACTCAGACTTGTGCAGACTCTAAGGTGAACGGAAAGAGATAAGTCTTTAAAAAAGCCAGTAAAAAGTGATATCTACCTAGTATTTACTAGGTAGAGATAAACTTCATTATTCCTGAGTTTCAGAGCAATGATGCAAAAGACACAATCAGTCTTTGATTCTAACTGGAACTGTGTAACTTAAAAAAACTGGAGTATTCAGGCAGAAAAGATAGAAGCAGCCTTGAGGTGGAATAATAGCAGTGGAGGTCCAAAATATATCTTGGTATGAAACCATGAAGGGCTTTAAAAACAAATAAAACAGGCATGAACTCAGCTCCGTTTTTGACTGGTAGCCAGTAAACGGAGACCAGTAGGGGGGGAATATTCTTCTTCATGGCAGAGGAGCTGTAGTTGCAGTGAGATAAAGATGACTGACTGATCACCCAGTAAACAGAGGTACAAAAATTCAGAGGGGGAGATAAAAATATATGAAATGATCTTGAGATCTGTAAATAGGCCACATGGATCTGACACTGAAATAAATAGACTGAAAACAAAACATTTCACATTTTCACCTTGATTGCCTAATTTTTCTACAAACTAAAACTTGGCTTTGGGGTTAAGGTGCTGACCATGAACCCCCAGTTTTTTCCGGCTGTATACCCTTGTTGCATGTCCCCATCCCTCTCTCCCCTCATTTCCTGTCATCTCTGTACTGTCTGCTATCAAATGGAAGCATAAAATGCCCCAAAAAAATGGAAATCACTTGAAAGATGTGTGATATCATAGGAACTGCTTCATTTCTAGATGTGTGTCTTTTGACACTCAAGACAATGGAGTGGAACAAAACATGTCACAGCATTGTGAATGTGGTTTTGTTGTGGATGAAAAACAGAAATCAGCCTTTGATCAGTTTCTTCCCTCTTCTTTCAGGTGAAACCTTCTCAGAAAACTTCAGTCACACAGAAAAATGTCAGCTCTGCACACAGTGCACGGGTCTACTCCGCATGGAGACGCCCTGCACAGACTCCAATGATGCCACCTGTGTGTGCAACTATGGCTACTATCTGAACCATCTGTCTCAAGAGTGTGAGCCCTGCACCAAATGTCCTGAAGGCCAGGGCATGCTGCTCAGCTGTGAGCTTGACCATGACACGATGTGTGAGGAGTGCAACGGGGACACGTACTCGGACCAGGAAAGTTCTCGGGAACCCTGCATTCCCTGCACCACCTGTGATGAAGGGGAAGTGTTAGAAGCCTGCTCCTCTGTTAGTGATACAGTCTGTCTAGGTAAGACAACTAACTCATGGAGGCTCCTGGTGAAGTGTGCTACAGGTCACAGTGCACCTGCCAGCTTATTAAGGTTCTGATAAATGCCAAAACTGACCTGACATGTACACCGTCAGCTTAACTTAGCATAAAGACTGGAAACAAGGAAACAGCTAGCCTTGCTCGGTCTGAAGGTAACGAAATCAGGCTAGCAGCACCTCTAAAGCTCACTAATTAGCATTTTGCATGTATCTAAACCCTTTCGTCACAATGAGGTTGCAAGACTCCAGAAAGTCTCCACTCCCAGAACACGACCCTCATAAAACCACAACTTTGATTTTACACTTTGGATTTTGCACAGATTAAACAAATATAACATATAAACACAACTGACAAACACCGCTCAGAATTTGTTTGAGTAACTAAGACAGTGTTTCTAAAGAATAAATTATCAGCAGAAAAAAAAAAAAAAAAAAATTTCTGATAATTTGGGTGAACTGGCCCTTTAACGAGGCTATTAAGTTCAAATTGTTCTCACTTAAAATGCTAAACTTCAAGCAGAGAGATAAGTAAGTCATTCATGAGATTGCCTTAGTCTGGTTAGTAACAAAATGTGAAAATCCTGTGAATTAATTTATTCATTTAACATGACAATTAATCAATCCACTTGTCAGGTGATTTATTTTTCAGCTATTCAGCAAATGGCTGTGGGATGACCCTATCCAAACACTGGGCATGTTTATCATGAACTTCAACTTGAAGTTGAATGATATGGTGCATCGCCCAAGGTCATGATGGACTGAATAGAATCAATGGGAGAGCATATTCGCGGTTCATCACTGTACGGACAGTACGAAGTGCTGGAACTCTACATTGTCAGCCACATAATCAGATCATCTCAGTGCGACACTATAGACACTGTTGAACCATCAACCTAAATGCCATGCGGAAGCTTGTTTCATTGTCTTCACCGACTCATCCCATTCAAAGATACAAAGACCACACTCTTTCTACTGTATGTCGAGGGTTTAGAGGAAGGTCAGATCTTTGAACAAGGGTCTGAATTTCTTTTATATCATTGCACCCTGTGGGTATCACACTCAAAATCACGGATTCCTTATGACTGCAGTCACTGCTCATACCAATGACCTGATGCCTCACAGATTAAATCAACGCTTTTGTGCAATGACAATAAAGGGAGTCTGTTGATCAGCCATGCAGTCTGTTGGGGCAGCAGTCTGAAGGATGTTGTTATCACAGTGGTGAAGACAGAGGGAGTCTCAGGCTAAAGGGAGGCTTTTGTGCCTCTCCCATGATCCCGTTTGGCCTATGAGTGCTTTCAGTTTAGCCCATGGGGATACTTGAAGGAGCTGGTAATGAGTAAAACAGAGTGAAACTAATGTAGATTTGTCCTTCATATTTCTTGTGATTATCTCTACTGAAAGTGACCTAATTATTTGTTTTCTTTAGTCAAATAATTTACACTTTGAGCTTGAATTATCAACTTAAGTCACACTGGAGGTTTTGAGCTATTTAAAGGATTTAATTTCAACATGTAGATATAAATTAAAGTTGGTTGCTTAAGGTGGGGATACACTATTCAAATTAACCCCGATTTTAACCCCAAATTGGTCACCCCAAGACAAATTTTAGAATCAGGTTGAATTTCAGCTACACCAGCTGTTGTGTGATGAGAGGGTTGTGATGACTAATTTATTATGTCAACAACATTGCCAGAAATTTTCGTAGGTTGGCTTGCAGTTTGAGCAGTTTTGCGATCCAATTTCCCACAGGGATATTGCCAAAATATCTGTCAACTGCCATGAACTTGTTTTTAACTGCCATGAGCTTGTTGGTAAGGTGTAGACCATGCTGTCTACACCTTACCAACCATTTGCAGGTTAGTTTTATTACTTTTTTCCTCTTGCCACCCATTCAAAGTAAAATTGTACCAAGAAAGCTGCCATTCATCTTGTTTGATTAGTGGAAAACCAACAGGGGAATTACGTGGTAATGTTCAGTGAGAATACCAGTTTTTAGCAGTAACGTAATTTCAAGTAATGTATTTACTTTTTCAGTGATGAATATGTAATTGATTACATTTTATAAGTAAGTTACCCAACACTGGTGAGCACACACATCGTGACCAGTCAATCAAACTGTACAATACAAACAAAGAGGTCATATGTTTTAGCCATGCAGATAGAGTGAATAAAATGTGTGAATTAATGTATTGTTCAAGTTTAATAAATCACACAGTTTCTGCCCAGCCTTATAAGAACCAAGGAAAATACTACGGACTGAAAAGGTTATTTGATAAGCAGAAGTGGACACGACATATATTGATGTTTTTCTACCAAGTGCCCATCTGCTGCAAAAAACATCTTCCATTGAGAATGATCCGTTAATGCAGCTTGATTCAACTTGTGGCCTGAGAGAGGAGGGTGCAGGGATGGAAAGATGATTCATCCAAGATCAAGATATTAGAAACCAGAACTCAACTCTAAAACATCCTTTAGATAATTAGCGCAGTCTACCTCATAATGAATGTGAATTTGCTGTGTTTCCAGGCATGATGGCTCAAAGCCCACTGTGTATGGGATTCATCATCATATGTTATTCTCCACTCTAATCATGTGCTCTTTATTTCTAATGTAATCTTTTTACAAGAGCCCAAGCGTTATCAGTGCTCACAAATCTGTAGTGCTGCCAGACGTCCATATGCATTAGTGTTGTGGAGTCAGGCGACATGGGCCTGAAGGCTAAACACAGGCGGGAGGGTGGAGGGAGAGAGAGGAACACACAGAAGGCCACTGCCTGTGAAAAGACAAGTCGTAACTTGAGACATTGGAGGCATAGCTTAACTTCAGGTTGAAGGAGCAGAACATCACTTTGACTAAACTGTAGGGTATCCTCAGAGAGAAAGCTGGATTTACTGTTGTTACTGATTACATTTGAGTTTAGGCCAGTGGTGAATTTTCCCTTGTGACGATTTAGCGCCTTGTTATATGTGGGGTGAAAATCCAATTTCCTACCACACTTCCAAAGGGATCAGTGGTTTGTTTTGAGTCTTCGGAGGAAAGAAAGCTCACTTTCTTCATCTCTCTCTGATGGTAAAGCATGTTAATACCCACCAGACTTTGTCAGGCTAGACCCACAGAGTTGAGGGTCTGAAGCTAAGATCCTTATCTAAAGAAGTGTGATATGACTTCCATTCTACTGCAGGCCACGGAGCAAGGTCAAAGGTTGAAGGTCATGGGAGGCTTGTATGTGGAGGGGGTCTTTGGGGAAGATCAGGCAGTATGAGTTTCCCCTGGGGATGTGCACTGAACAAAATGGCATAATCCCCACAATCCTTTCAGGGGTCACAACAACACCGGAACGAATGAAGTTGATTAAAACTTGAGATCATATTAACCAGCTCATCAAAGTGACATTTACTGTGTTATCATAAATCAGCTAAGACAAACCAATGATACTGTAGAGTTGGTTTTACAGTTATTAACCTCTATCAGAGATGGAAGGGTTTGCTTTGCAAAGCCGGATTCGGTATGAAACTTGAATGTAATATGGCCAATGATAGGATTGGTTACAGGGTAATGACTGTCATGCAGAGAGAGATTATTTGAAAATTTGTTATCAGAAGGAGTGGCCAGCCATGCAAACACACTGTATCAAGGCCCTTTCATACAATGGTTAAAGTTGAAGTCTTGAGTTTGACAGAAAAGTCATTGCCTGTTCGTATCAGCCTGAGGTTTTGGTTAAAAGCCCTTGAGGCAAAGTGGGAAACAGAGGCTTTCACTCTACGACCCTGTTCTTCATTGAGAGGATTGACTGCACATATGTGGACTGACCTATCACCCAAAGCATGGGTTTCTGGTCCTGTGGCAGTATGGGGCAACAGGTTGAGGTTTGCAGCACACATGCAATTATGTTATTCATGTACATGCATGCACTAAATGAAGTTTAAAGGATTAACTTGAATCTGAGTAACAAAACATGCACAAAGCCATGTGTATGTAGACGGGTACTGATACTCCCGTTCCACATAGATTGAAATCAATAAGATGACTTACTGAACATTTCAGATCTGAGGCAGCATATGAGAGGATGAAGGTCAGGTGGATGGTGAAGAGGAAGGAGGAGGAGGAGTGGTGATTGGGCCAAGTGCGTTGGGTTATTGAATTGATAGATGAGTAGGAGGAGGGAGCTGTTTCCTTCCTGAGTTTGGTTGACCTTAACGATCGACAGGCTGCCCCCCAGAAATCAGAAAGCGTAATCTGCTAACCAGCCCCATGCACAGCACTCAGGACCTGACGAGTTCAACTAAATCAAGACAGAAATTAGGAGGGGGGATGTGGACGGAGAAAGGGAAGGAGTGAGAGAAGATGAGAATGAATGAAGAGGAGGGTTTTTCTTTTCTTGGTTTGCGTCAACATGCTGGTGCACGTGCACTGCCAGTAAACTTTTGACAGACAGATAGAGAGAGGGAGACAAATGGGGGAAACGATAAAGAGCAAAATGCCATTGACATTCCTGATTTCCTGCGTCCAAAGCATTACCACATCAGTAACTGTGAAGAATCCCTAACCCCAGTCCGACGAAACAATTGACTATCTTTGTATGGCACAGTCACTCATTGTGTGGCTATAGCTTGCTCTCTACACATCTACTGACTTACATCTCCACTGACTCAGGCTGTACGGCCAGATATGACCTTCTCTCCTTAACCCTTTGCTCCCTGCTCCACACAGTATGAGCATTGTAATGATGAAGGAACTATAAGTCGTATGTCTCACTCTCTTTCTGCTGCCAAACAAGAATTGTCCCCTTGTGCCAATGACTTAGTCTCCTGAAGTCGCCTGCCATCCCTCAGAAATGCAACCCTCGACATTCTAGGGGAAATTTTTGGAGGTGATTTGGCATGAGTGAGTCATTTAGGTCCAAGGGTGACCACAACACTTGCGCTTTCGCTCGTGCCGTTCCTTCCTTTGCCAAAAGTTCTGCTTGGGGAGCCAAGGTTTTGTCCTCGTCAGGATTTATGCATTGGAGAATTGTGTCTGTGCCAAGCCAAGTGTCTTTCTCAGTGATATTTATCTTCATATCTGCCATAGCTGCCTAGAGCTCAATGTGGCATAGAGCA
The DNA here is from genome assembly GCF_914725855.1 of Thunnus albacares. Classification (NCBI taxonomy): domain Eukaryota; kingdom Metazoa; phylum Chordata; class Actinopteri; order Scombriformes; family Scombridae; genus Thunnus; species Thunnus albacares. The sequence goes on along the minus strand of NC_058125.1, from coordinate 13,306,537 downwards.
GGAATTTCATTGAATTGTTTTCACTATTTGTATGGTGCACAATTCTTAGATAACGACAGATAATAATGTTCCAGAAATTGTTAGACTGTGTTTTTGTGGTGGCATGCATGCAAAAATTGTATTGAGCTGCCTTTTTCTGTATTTGGTGCTTATTCATAATAATACAAATATATGGGTTAAATCTGACCACAACATTTAGATTTTTATTCTTTTACTTTGTCCGTTTATTTGCACATAAACATCTTAAAGTCCAACTGAAATCACATTTAATCCCTCTTTGCATTCAAAAATAATGTGAAGATGTTTTTTAAATGTGAATATTTTTGTATTTTGAAGTTTGTTCAACAAGCTAAGGTGCTGGACAAGATGTGTGTTCATGTTTGTAAGATAGATAAGAAACAGACTTTAGCAGGAAAGCTAATGTGAGTTGTTGTTCAGAGTCTATGACTCGTGTGTTGTGTAGCCGGATGCTATCAGGCTCAGTGTGACCATCTGCTCTGCCTATGAGTGAACACCACGTTATTGCTTCATTCAAGATTTGATTTGCTGTATTGATATAAGGTCTCCAGCTATGTAAGCAGATAGTGAAGCGGTATTTCATCAAAATAATGTAAAACTAGGGGGCACAATCATAGAATGCTTTAGTAGCAAAAAATTCAGTTTAATTTCAGAAAGAAACAGGAGAAACAAAATACACAATACAGTTGGGGAGGAAGCATAATATTTTGCAGAAAAATAAAGAATCTCAGAATCAACAAAAAGACCATAATGACAATCAAATCCAATTGTCAAACGGAAAATAAATGACAATGAGAGCTGTATACAGGAAGAGGAAAGGCAGAAGATAACTGTGAACTGAGAGCAGCAGAGAAGAAAGAGATGGAGAAAGCTTGAAAGAGCGGTGAGAGGGAACAGATGTTGAGAATGAGGCCTGGTCGATAAAAGCGATGGAGTTACTCCTCTGCACTCTCAGATTTCTCTGGTTGACCTCTACGAGTGCTGATCACATTCTGCCGCAGAGCAGGCACACACACACAAACACACACAGGGGCAAGCATGCACACACACGCATCCCGTACAAACGCGCAAACATGCATACATGTACGGGGGTGTGTTCAGTCTGGAGCACGTGGGCAGAAAAATGAGATGGGTCATGTAAGGTAGGAACCGAGCCAGAGGCCTCAAGGAGAAAAGGGAAAGTGTGAGAAAGAAGGAAGAGATGGTGAAATGAAAGAAATCACAAATGTCAAAAGCAGATCAACAAAACTGGGGCAAAAGCGTTCTTCTTTTATCCCTTTATGTCTTGTTGTAACCGCATCAATACTATAAAAATTTCACTCAATGTTGGAGGTATTTTGTTGCACAGGTCTTGGCAGCAGTCGTGGCTGTGTTCAGGTATAATAACATATAATAAAAAAAGCAACATGATTATGGCAGAAACCCCTCCTTTCCTTTTGTTTAAATCCAAAGTCAGCTTTAAAGTATATGGTGTTGAAATGGCAGCAACACCTGTTTGCAAGAGTCTGCAAGAGGTTGGAATGAGGAGTTTAACTCAGGTGTGGTTGCTGCAGCTTACCACACACACACACTCATTTTGAACACAAATTACAGACCCACTGTATACAGTTTGTTTGCAAGGAAACCTGTGCCCGGATTTCCAGTAACAAGTTAATCATTAACACACAAAGCCAGGAGGAAAATTCCAGTGATTTCTCTAACAGCCAAACAATGTTTAACAATAAATACAATAAATGGTCTGTTGACAGGAGTCAGTTGACTGAACCTGTTATTTTTGACAGCTGTGTGTTTCTCAGTAATTATGATCTTAATGACAAAGCTACAGTACTGCTGCACCCCGACCAGAAGAACATCAGCATGCCTCAAAGTCTTCACTTTTAGAATACAATCATACACATGAAAACACTGTTGGATTAAACTGGTAATTAACTTCATAATTTTGAAATATTAATTTGAAAAAAATAATTTTCAAATTACTAACTGATTAATCAACTAATCAATTCAGTTTAACTTTCTGTGTCATTTGGGTCTTTGGATCAGGGACAGAGTATTATAGAGGACCATTTTGAGACAATACAAATTTTATTTTTATTTTGTTAAAGCATGTATTGTGTCGTCATATGGGGCTAGAGAAATATATTGTGTGTTAATAAATATGATTATTAAAACTACAGTACAGATTTTCACGAGACAGAAGAGGAAAAATGGACACAAAATTGTGATGTCAATAGCAGAATTCTTTCCTATTGTAAGTGCTATTTCCATATGTTTGAGATTTTAAGCATCTAATATGACATAATGAAACACCTTCTATCTTATTAGTACATTGGTATTTTTACTCAGCTTAAATCAGACATCAGACAATCTTTTGCCCTCCTCTAACATTTTATTTTTCACTTGATCAGTTTAGTGAAACAGTGCATGTGTAAATTTCACCAATATTCTCACCTGAAACAGTAATTTTATGTATTGAGCTGCATCTCTTCTCATATTTACTTGCACCAAGTCTCTTCTTCCCTTGTTGTCTATCTTTGTGTTTGTGTTATGTTGTCTTTTAACATTTTGGGACCATGTTGGAAATAAGTGTTCACTTTAGCATGTCATCCCTTGGATTTTGTTTTATGTCTGTTACCCATAAATTAATCATATCATATATCATATACCTTCATTTTGGTGCTTAATATTGATAAATTAGCAGTTCCAGAAATTTCTTATAGACTTGTTAATATACTCTAAAAAACAAGATTATACATGCAACTCCTTAGGAAATCATTGCAAAGTTGATCAGTAAAATTTCTCTGACTGAGAGCAGTGGTCCAGTTACCACTAAGGTTTCTGCACAGTGGAAACAAGCTGAGCTCAGCAAGGGAAGGTCAATCCCCAGACCATCCAATGTGAGAGGTTGAGCTAGTGGTTCAGTAGGCACTTAGGGCTGCTTTTTTAACTGTTAATCATAGAGGGAGGGAGGGAGAGCAAAGTAATGAGGTGGAGACATAGAGAGTAAAGGGATGGATGGATGGGATGTGATTAATGAACCGTAAGAATAAAAGACATAAACAGGAAGGTTAGACAAATATGACATTGTGTTTACTGTCAATGAAGGGACCCAGATGGAAAAAACTGGGTTGAAAAAGTCGGAACGAGAGAAAAAAAAGGTGGCGTCCGAATGATTGTAGGACTGATTAACAGAAAAGGAAATGCCTGATAGGAGCCAGAAAAAAGCATAGCCAGCAGTAAAATGGGGAGAGACTGGATTGAAGGATAAAAAGATGGGGAGGGGGTGTTTGTGCTGGACAAAGAAGATCTCTGTCAATGAATGGTGTCTGGTTTCGAGGGAGAGACAGACCAACTATGGTGGTGATGGTCATGATGGTGTGTATGTGTGTATGCATTTGTGTTTGTCTATAGGGAGATATTGAAGAGCTGGGAAGGAACTTGATATGTTGCACTACATCACTAGAAGCCTGTTTTTTTTTTTAATTTATTTTTGTTTCTTTGATATTCAGTCACATATACTTTGTGACTTGACTTCAAAGATGAATAATGGGAGTTAGTACAGGTAGAAGAGAGAGAAGGTGTGAAGAGAGGGGACCTTGTATGTCAGCTAGCCACTTGTAAATAAGAAGTGCTTTGCTGAGTGAGCTGAAAGCACCTGGAGGTCACTTAGCATTAGCTTCACCGACCTGGCAGTCAAAAACATTAAGCTGGCTAAGGACTGCAAACATATTAACAAGAAGATAAACCTTTGTGACAGTTATAAATACTCAACTCTTAAAGGGGACATAACATGCTTTTTGGTCATTTTTATACTGACGTTGGATGTCTATGTTAAACATGGTCAAAGTTCCAAAACTTGAGGTGAACGTATGTAAAAATGGAACCTTCAAGTCAAAAGGTCAGACTTCAGACTGCTCTAAATGCTTCATTTGCAATGTTACCTCCACTTCCTCCTTGTGATGATGTCAGATTCTTCGGGCATGTCTACAAACAGCTGTCTGTTCTGTAGCCTTTGTTGCTAAGGTTGATCAACGGGCTGTTCGCGTTGTCCACTTGCATATTGCAGATCAGATTTGGGCTCATGCACAGATGTATTTGATAAGTTGACATTTTGAGTAAAAAATGAGAAAAAGAAGCAAAATCCTACTCCTACTGTTTGTTAACGTAGCCTCCAGAGCTACTGGAAGTCTGCCGCGGGGCAGCTGCTGGAAGCTAATCAATCAGAAGAGAGTGGGCTCATCAGGAGGGGAGCCTTAAAGAAACGGGGGCTGAAACAGCCAGCTTCAGACAGAGGCTTAACTGAGGGGCCGCGTAAAGAGCAAGAATAAGATATATATGGAGCTCTAAATGATGCAAACATATTCTAGTAGTGCCCCAGAATATAAATATAGACCTGGAAGTGTGCATGATACATGCCCTTTATCACACTGCACAAAAAACATATTTACTTTTTATGTGTCACATGCCAAATATAGCTGGTACTGTGAAGGAGATAACCCTGCAGGGCAGCATGTTTTCTGCTCTGCTTCAGGATAATATGACACCAACTTCATCATATGATAAAGTATTTTAAGTGATGTTGAAAAAATCTATGGCTTTACAGGTGAAGGATTAAGAGTGATGAGTTTAAATAGGATGTACAGTAGATTAGTGTTGCCTGAAGTACTTATCACACCCCCAAAATTCCTTCAGCTAAAAGCCCCATAACACCTCCATGCATCCATCTAAATAAGCTCTCATTTTAAATGTTTTCACCTCATTGGAAATGAAAAATGGCCACCTTGCACTCAGTGGCTCCCTTGAGGTATTTAGAGCCCTTGGAAGCCAACACAATGATTTCCTGTTGATGATGTGAGTAACTGTAAGTAGGTGACAGACGAGGATAGGTTTCCACCAACATGTCCGCTTAGCGTTTAATGGTTGGGTTAAGTGGGCAGGACTGGATGGACAAAGTTGCTCTTACCCTCGTTAATGGCTCCCTGGAGGAGGAGGGGAAATGACCAAGTGATGTGGGATGTAATGTGTGTGTGTTTGTGGCACTGGCCATGGTGGATAGAAGAAAGAAAGCGAAAAAGGGACAGGAACATGAAGATAGTTGATCTGTCTATCTTGTGCCATATTTGTAGCCATATTTGGATCTTGGATACCATTTTCCAATCATATCTTCGAGCTGAAAATATCCAGATCAACAGCCCGTCTCTCCATCTGCTGATGGAGAGAGCAAACTTTTGCCTGGAGGAGGTCCAATATTGCTTTTTAAAGGCTTTGGGCAAAAATGCCCTTTGATTCAATTATATATGAAGTTATTGCTTTAAATTCAATTGTTAGACTGATGCTGTGTCCAAATTCCTTACTACATATTAATTCCAAAATGGTTTTAAGTATGTAGTGATTTCAAACCAGTAAGTATACTCAAAAAATTTGATTGCATAGTCCAATGCTTGATTTTTGACATAAAATATAATACACAATACACAACTGCAAGAATTAAAGCTGCACTAATCAATATTTTTATACTAATAAGGGATCAAATGGCAATGTGTGATGTGAAAAGAGTTGCTTGTAGTGACAAATCCACAGAGAATTCTAACCCTATCTTGCAGTTCCCCTCAGCTCCGCAGAGCTTTTAAGTGTCTTTCAGCTGATTGTTTTGGTTGTAGGGCCCTCAACTTTACTGTCTTGGTTCAGTCTCACAGCTCTCATCCAGCTGCAGCAGGCATCTGTTTTTAGCGGAAAAAAACTCTGATAATCCCACTGCTGGAGACCAAATAGAGCTAAAAGGAAAGTGAATATTGGATTTTCATTGCCAGGTCTACATAAAACGACTCCAAATCAATGCTAATGTCGCTCTGTGTCAGCTGGAAGTTGAAATATCAACTTTTTTCTAACAATGGTTAAAATGTGTCAGTTTTGTTTTTACAGCTTTTTTCTGCTGCCCCCAAGTGGTTAAAAAGAATAAGTTAAATCGGGTTTAACTGACCCTTTAATATCTGAAATGTACAAGAAATGCCTGTAATTGCAATTTTGCTTTGTTCTCACACATTCAGGAAGCCCATATGGAATATTTCTTGTCTTTCACAGTTCCCTACCCCTCAGTATCTGCCACGTCCTTTATGAATTCCCCCACACCCATCTATGAAGACTTTCCACCAGACGGCCCCCCACCAGACGGCTCCACAGCCAGTACCACCACCACCACTGATGGTGATTCCCGTGAGCGGATCTACCAGGGTCTGAATGACAAACTCATCCCCATCTATTGCTCCATCCTTGCAGCTGTTGTAGTCGGCTTCGTGGCCTTCATTATCTTCAAGAGGTGAGGACAAAAAAAGAGGCGAAGTACTAAATGGAATTTAAAGTACACAGTAAACTAAATGATACATCATGGTACCTGATGGTTAGATAACAAAATCAAGCATGACTGTGTTTAGTCAGAACTGTTCCCCTGCTAAAAGACATTTTTTAAATGATTTTAGTTGTAGAAAATGGGATCTTTTTGTCATGAGGATTGTGATAGATGTGCAGATAGTCAAGTGGTCCAACTTGTTTCACTTATGACTTTTTAAAACAAAACAATGCATAATTGTGACTCACAGATTATGGCTGTAGTGCAGACAGGTCAACCAAATTGTGTTTTTTACTACGATTGTTTCATTTGATGGATTTTAGAGGACTGAAGATTGGTTGATAGGTCTAAGGCACAAACCATACTGCTGTGGTGCTTTAGTGTCATAACATTTTTTTAAACGGGAAATTCAACAGCTGAAGGGAAGAAAAAAGGGATCTGATACTCACACACATGGACAACAAAATCCAACCAGATTTTTAATTTCCGCTGTTTCATATTTAATGAAATCATCTGCTGCTTTTTGTGATGAGAGCACACTGTTGGATCACAATATGGTCTGTTTTAATGCCTAAACAAACAGCCAACTGTTGACTGTTACATTTTGAATGTACAATATGTTTATCCAGCTGTTTTTTCTGGCAAGTCAAGTGTTGCAAGTCTGTAACTTTAAACATGGGGACTTGAAGACAGATCAGAACACAAGCAGGCAAACACAAGCTGGTAAATAATGATGAGGTTGATACAGTTCAGTCATCAAAAGTACAGTAATTATTGTCATATTATCATCAGATTTCCACATAAACATATGTACAGTTCTGCTGAATTCCTGCTTTTTTTCTTTTTTCTCAGTTAAGTTTCTCTGCTCTTCCAAATCATTTTCATTAGGTGGAACAGCTGTAAGCAGAATAAACAAGGAGCCAACAACTGCACAGCCAACCAGAACCAGACACCGTCACCCGAGGGGGAGAAGCTGCACAGTGACAGCGGCATTTCTGTGGACAGCCAAAGTCTGCAGGAGCAGCAGGGCCAGACTCAGGCACAAACAGGTAATACTGACACACACCTGTAACACCTGTAACTGCACAGAGAGAGGCCACTCCCTTAATACCAATACATGCAATAGCCCTCATTTATCAAACTGTTGTACTTAAATTGAGCGTAAGCACATTTCAGCACAAAAGTCAGGGTTTATCTGGCGCTAAATTCCTCTGGTAATGAGTTTTCACTAATCCTCGAATAAATCTGATGGATAGCAAACCTGAATTTTCAGGTTAGTGTGAATGTACACGCAGGCAGCACCCTGAACTGTCCCACCACACCAGTCGAAAGAAAAGAATTCCCCTTCAGGAATAAGTTGTCTGATGGCTTGATCAACTCTACCTTGAAAACGACCTTTCAAACGTACTGTAGCACATCAGCAATCAAGGATTACAACACTGCATGTTTTTATAGTAGCACGTGCTCCTGGCAGTTTCCAGTCCTACCCTGACAAACCAGTTTGAGAAAATTTAGGGCTTTTAACACCACATGCTTGCCCAGATAATGGTAAAGAAGGAAAACAAGGTAGTGCAAGCAGGAGAAAATAATGTTCAGGTTTGTGAGAGGTGTGGAGAGATTTTTGGCACTAAACAGCTGTGTTCATGCACTTTATAAAGGACGCCTCACAGTCTAACAGCATGACTACAGATGAAACATATTTTCCTTGATGTTTTAATGAAACTGGTCAGCCAGAGAGGCTATTGTAGCTCATGTAGCGCAACTACCTGGTGTTTCATTTATTTACTCCAATTAAGCCACTGTTGCTGCTACACGAAATTCATACTCCATCACTTCCTTTTTAGTGTTTACAGCAAATTTAAAAGCTCATGAACAGGATATAGGTTAAATCCTTATTGTGTTGCATTAGTCATGAGGAGAAGTAAAAATGTGGGTATTTCTCACTTTATTCCATTATTTGAACCATGCCAGTCACTTATTCTGAATTTTGTTAAAATTTAAATGGGATTGATCTTAGATTATTTCATCATGTCAAGCTAAATATACTGTAAATCCAAATGATAAAATAACAGGAACATTTCCTTCCTTGTGCAGTTGTGACCATGGATGAGGAGCCTTGTTTGCTGCTTCCTCTCCACACCAGAGAGAAAGTGGAGAAGCTGCTGTTCAGGGGCAGTGAAGGAGACGACTGCAACCATATGGAGGACAGTGACTGGTGCAACCTGGCGGGCCTCCTGGGATACGAGGAGGAGCGTATTGCGACCTTCAGGCAGGATGAGCATCCAGTCCGCGCACTCTTGTCTGACTGGGCGAGCAAGGACTGCGCCAGCATCGATACACTGTGCACGGCGCTTCGCAAGATCAACCGCGACGACATCGCCCAGAGTCTGATGCTCAGCCCAAGTGCCGCAAAGCCCACCGCCACTTCTGTAGTGTGATTTAAGATCACAAGTGAGCAAACCACCTGAACCTTAATCTTAGTATTCTTCCATGGCCTCCCTCACTCCAGATAATTCATGCTACAGCTGCTTTAAGCTATTCCCTCCTGAAGCCAGCAGTCACTGTGATGATCAAACTGCATAAGTCCTGTCAAATTATTTAACGTTTATCAAACGATAACACAGGAACATGCCAGATATTACACAAAAACCCAATGAATATAAGATTTCCTACTTAATACAATCTACCCAAAGGAAGCCCTTCACCTTTCTATCGGAATGTAATCATTCATTCTCATATTTTAAAATCCACACAATGTAAAGCCCATGTGGAAGGAAATTAACTTTACCAACTCCATTCTCGATGTCTGTAATCATTCCATTGTGAGCCTGGATATCCACCTGCCTTTCCCACGCTATTCAACATCCATCTTCTGACTTTACTAAATATGGAGCAGCAGTGGGATTGAACTGAAGTTATCGTGCATACCCGGCTCTTTCATTCCTACAACTTGATCCCCTGCACCTTGATTCTTAAACATGCATAGTCAGCGTGGCCCTTACTCGTAGCATTCATAAGCCAGTGTTGTAGCTCTAAATGTTACTTTTCCAGACTACGTTACCAAAGAGGAGCTAAAGTCTCCAGAACATACCTGACAAGTGACATTATTTAAATGCCATGTTAGACTTTGAATTTAAGTTGACAAATGGCTTGTGTCAGTTATTGCTACCTACTGGATGAGGCCCGCATACCACAAAGTATCTGGATCTGCAAGTATGACAACCTGAGGAAGGATGCTTGGACGTGTTTCAAATGAACCAGTTTCTCTTTAGCAAATACAAAACTAAACTTTAAATACTTGTATTACATGTAAGACATTGAGCTGCGGCACATGTGGAATTGACCTTAACTTTGGCTCTTTGGCTTTGTCTTAAGTGATTTCTGCAGACTCTTCCTTTTTCCTGACAAGTGCTATGTATAAGCACCGCTGACTGGAGTTTGCCAACTAGGTGGTCTGTGGGGCAGGTCGCTGACCAAGGCAACATGACTCCATTCTATGTGTTCAAGCCTATCTGCATAACACAGGAGCTCCCACACAGACTCCTCCATACTGACCCAGAAAGGGAAAGACATGGAATTTGAAACTCATGTAACAATCATGTATACTATATGTACATAGGCGGACAAGTGTGCATACCAACTAGACACACACACATACTGTACATACACACACATGCCTACAGTATGTAACTATGCATGTATGTTCGATACAAACACACACACAGGTTATTATGCATTTACATTCTCGTACATTGTAGGAGACACTGAAAACTTCAGATCCTGCCATATATTGTATGGCACACTCTCATGAGGGGACCATATACTGTTATATCTTATTATTAGCCAATATAAGGTAACTCTGTGTCTTAAAAAATACTATATGTCTAAAAACCATATGATTTGCAAGGAGAAATGCTACATTAACAGGAAACAGCACGCAGAAACTAGCAACACATTGTCAGCCGGTGCCCAAATTCCAAAACAAAACAAATGCACGTACTGTACAGATCAATATGATCAGGATGCAAAACAAAAATCCAGGGTTTTCTATCTTTTTTGCTTAATTTCTCAGGGTATCTTGAATGATTGTGTTACTACATCAATACAACACTTGCACCCTCTAATTAACCAAGCAATCTATAGTTGTTCAAACAGAGATGCTGTATTTATCCAAAGCAGTGATTCTTTGCGACTGACAATCTTTCAAACAGATGAACAAGAGAGGGAAATGGGCCAAAGTGAGAAGGAAGGGTGTCTTGTTTCCTCATTGTTTGCAACAAAGACCTTAAGATAAAAAGAAAAGTCAATAGAGACATAAGTCAAAGGATGTGGGATGAATTCAGACCGGGGGAGAGCGGAAAAGAGCGGATCTGAAATGTAAAGTTTTGGATTACTTAAATGTAAAGGTGAAACCCAGGAACCTGCATTTGCATCCATTAGCTTGTTTAAGTGTAAGCATGCAGTACTGTATGTGCTTTTTTACATTGTGTTGTGTTGCATGAATACGGTTTGAATTTGTCAAAACATACGTCAACTTTGTAATTATGTTGATATTATTATGCTGCCAAGAGAGGATCCTGAGCACCTACTTTTTTAAGATTTGCTTTTTTTTACTTTTGGGGGAAAATATTTGAAGGAGCAAATAGTTTATTATGTTAAACTCACCTATATCTTAAAGTTTATGTGTTACTCTTGAGTACAGATTGTACATTGTTACTAACCACTAGCGTACTAAGCTTCATACTGTAGTGTTATTTTAATGAAGGTATTCTCACTCTACTCTCTAAAGGGTTTTGTATTTTAATTCCCAAATAACAATTGTAAATGGTATTGTTCTTCTTCTTGTAGGTTGCAGCACTTAATGTATGTACGTCTGTTTTGCATCACAAGTGCCTGGGAACTATTTCAGGTCTCCGTTGATGTTGTACATTTTTGTTTTCAGCTTTTAGTATGTCTTCTTTATAGTTGTTTTTTTACTTTTAAATATTTTTTTCTAGTGTTTTTTTTTAGTTAAAGCTTGGAAGGTGTACAACAACTATGTGAATGGGACTTTGTTACAGTATCAACACTGTCCTGGTTTAAAAGGGTAAGAAGAGTAAAGGGAAGGGAAGTGCCTTCGTGAGGTACTTGGTGCAATTAACAAAACGATTCACCGCAGTGTCAAGTGTATTGATGTAGTCTGTTGTTAAGGAGACTGGACATGAACTGGGAAGACAAATTTTAAATGCCTTTTATGCTGCTCAGAACTGGGAAGGCTCTTATCTCCTAGTTGGAAAAACATCACCTGAGGAGCCACCCGACTCAGACGTCCAACACACTGTGATTCGCAGTATTAAAGAATTAATTTGACATTTTGGAAAATGCTTTTATTTGTTTTCTTGCTGTGAGATAGGTTAGAAGATTGATACCTCTGTCATAATTGTCCAATAGCCAGATAACCTACCCTAAACTAACCTTTACGCTAACCTAAGCTAACAGGCTTGGTCTGACGGTAATAAAATCTTCCTACAAGCGCCTCTAAAGTTCACAAATGAACATGTTATATCTTGTTTGTTTAATCCATAAGTGTAAAAACAACAAGTTGGGGTAATGTACTGGACTATTTCATCTGTTACCCTTAGACAGAGCCAATTATAAGTCACAGCAAGAAAGCAAGTAAGATCACTTGCAAAATGTTGAACTACTGCATTACAGTAAATGAAAAGCACCTCATATAATCATAAATTTGTACATTTGAAAGTCATTTACAACAGTTGATATGTATGCCACTTAGTATTCAAAGATACTATGATATCACATACAGTAGATATAGACATACGGTAGATGTGTCCATAGCATACAACATATGTCATAATGTTTTTCTCCCAGAGACTTCTTGAAGTCAAGGAACAGGTTGCATGTTGAGTAATAAGTTGAAAGATAAAGTTCTCAGTTGCCCCGAATGAATTTGCACCAGCAAGATATTGAGTCACTAATCTTGCTCTGGTTGGACCTGATCTATTTTTGTGACCACAAACTGACAGATTAAGTGAGAAGTTATACAAACTTTCAATTTAAATACGACTTTACTTTGGTAAGTCAGTAAGTGTATCACTTCTTGACTGCTGCAGGAAGCATTATACTTCATAATAATTATTTTGGTTTGATTGATGCACTCAATACTCCTGTTTACCATATAATGACCTTCCCTTTTGTTCATTGTACTATAACTTCTTCAACACTACATCTTCATGTCAAAAACTGTGACTGAAGATGGCCGTTTTTCCTTGGACAGTATTTGTTTAGTTTGACAAAGATGAAAGATGTAGTTGAACTTGTACAGTAAACCCTACCGAAGGTGAACATGTCATGATTTTGCACTTGAGAGTAACAAATGCAAATGAGGGTTTGAGGGTGGACTAAAAGACTAGAGACTGCCTTTGGAGGTTTAGATCTTACAGAAAGCCCCTAGAAATGTAGTTCATAGTGACAAGACTGACAGTGTACGAGGACTGAATTGTACAGATGTTAGAAATACTGAATGTTCCTTGTATACTAATACATATACTGTACTATACGTAATGTGAATTTGCAAAATTCCTACATCAGACAAGCAGTAAAACCAATAATAAAGCTTTTACATCCACTCATTCTCTGTATTGATCTGACAGTGTACTACACAAACCTAAGAGTGCATGCACTTATACACAAGAATATTAACTTATATACATATACAGTATACATGCTCCGACACAATCACAGTATGGTTTGGTCTTGAAACTGCCCTGAGTTCTTTTTGTGTCTTGCCCTCAGGATGGAGAGGGCCTGTGCATTTTCCTCAAGAGCCACTAAAGTCTTTCTGACATGTAATCCAAGCCAAATGAGACAGACTGATTACTGGAGGCTTCAACAGTTGCAGCACTTGAAGGGATGGAAGAGGAAGGGTGGACTGAAAAAGGGGGCAAAGTAGCAGTTCCACTTTGGCTTCTTTAGACATTGACTGCATGAATTATGGCATCGCGTGTGGTCACTTTAGCAACGGCAACACAATACTATGATAATAGACATAAACAGCCTGTCAGCACAATTAGACTGAGTCTGGTGAGTGAAATGTCCAGGTAATGATGCATGAAATGACACATGCTAGCACACTTGTTCCCACTGGTTTCATATTTTTATGTCACTGTGGGCTTAAATCAGTGGTAGTGTTACAAGTGTGAAAATGCTGTGATGGATTAATATACCTTATGGTCTTTTTGGGTTTTTTTTAAAGTTATTATATCTGCTGGAAAAACTCAGATGGATGTCTGCAGATTTTAACATAAGACCTAATTAATAACCAGAGGGGAAATTCACAAGTTTCAGCAGTACAAGAGGTAGAAAAATATAAACAGCTGTTTAAAATAATAAATAGAACTAAATAAGAAATTAAGAAAGTGGCATTCAAAAGCTGTATACATTATATACATTATACTGCATGATTTGTGCAAATAGCTGTCAAAGTAAACACAGAAGTAATAAGTCTAATATTTCAACTGTGCAGGCATTAGTAGGTAGAAATGTGGATATCTATAGTGCACATGCAGTAGTATACATAGTATACATATAGTTATGGTTATATAGGTATAATAGTAAATACTAAATATATATATATATATATATATATATATATATATATATATAGACAGAGAGAGAGAGAGAGAGAGAGAGAGAGAGAGAGAGTTACATATATGCAGCATAGGCAAGGCAACTTTATTTAAATAGTACATTTCATACCCAGGGCAGTTCAAAATGCTTTACAGAAAATAAAATAATATTACATCAAGAAAATTAGCAATGATTAAATAAAAACACAGATGTGTTATAAAATAACCACTAAAGCAAATCAAATTAAAATTTAAATTAAAAACATGTAAAACTGAATATATATTAAAACTATGTAAACACACATGTAAAAGCATGACATGAATTAAATAATGTAAGCACATAAAACACACATAGAATATAGTACATCATATATAATATGTATAGAATATAGCATACACCATAAAATGTCTGTGAATGTAAAAAATTATATTTGTCTTTATTTGTGCCACTAAAAATGCACCCAAACTGTCTCTATTCCACTATATTCCCAATCCAATCAATCTCGACCTGCGTACTTGCTTGCTCCAGCCGGACCCATTATCTGTCTTTTCACATCAGAAATGGCATCAGCAGGTTCTGACCCAGTCCCAGGGTCCGGGATCAGTTTCTAAGTGAACCATGGTCCAAATGGAAAACACATTCCCTAGCTAACTGCTGCTAACCTCCAGTGAGTCGTTAGCAAGGAATGTTTGATGTGTGAAGGGAACCATGTGTGCGGGAGTGACGTGGTGGTGAAAGAGGATAGTCCATGTTAAGTTTGGGTGACCAGTCGACTTCTGGCTGCACGTTGAACAAAGTGAGGGGACGCTGTTTTCACTGAGTGACTCCAGTCGTCAACTCTGCAGAGCCACATCACTTACAATCAGTGTGTTATATTAGCATAGATATTCAGCAGTGATGAAAACTGAAGTTCTGTTTTAGTAATTACCATCTAATGTGGCTCATACTTAAATGAAAAAATCTGAAAATCCCCAAAATGTTGCAACAATTCAACTTTTGATGTTAAAAACACTTAACCACACTTTAAGAAATACAGTTTTAATGGATTTAATTACTTTAGTCTGTTGAGACTGAAGTGAATGAATGGGAAAAGTAAGGTAAAGAACAGAAATGTCTCTTGCAAAAAACAATGATGAATGCAGAAAATTTGATTATTATACATTACTTTTTAAAAGCACATAAGGCTAAATGATGTATTAGGATAAAAAAAAAAAAAGATTGTCGAACTGAATCCACTATTTTTAGAAATAAAAAGTGGAAAGATTTTGATGATGATCTCTCCCTGCTGCACAGTTAATTTGACTAAATTACAACATGTTATGGTCAGTTTTATGATTCAGCCCCAGTGTGGTCTCAGAATAACATGCTTATTTACTCTACAAATCACCACTGGGATAAAGTGAGGAGGTGGAAACAAGACTCCCCCAGGAGTCTAGAAATGTGAGGTTGTGAAACCTTTGCCATGAAAAGACCTTTCCACAGGTCATGCACAAAATAACAAAGCATCATAATCTCTGAAGGTGCATCCAGAGGAATTCAAATGAAACCGAAAGCGCTGGTTTCCTCAGGTTGGAGCTGAAGTAGGAACAAAGGGTGAAATACTTTGATTCAGTCCAAACAGCAGATCCTTAAAACTATTTAAGATATTAAAGGAATAGACATTTTGGGAAATAAATCTTTTTACTTTCTGCCAAAATTGAGTTTTTTACTAATCCGCACCAAGAAAACACATAACACCCAAAAATGCAAAGTGTCATTTTTATACTTGAATTTTTGTTCATATTAAATAATATAATGTGCTAATTAGTAAGGTTTAGAGGTGCTGGTAGGTGGATTTTGTTACAATGGACAGAGCCGGGCTAGCCATTTTCTGCTGTTTCTAATCTTTGTGCTAAGCTACGTTAATCATCTGCTGCCTCCAGCATCACATTTACATTTACAGACGTGAGAGTGGTATTTATCTTCTCATCTAACTCGCGGCAAGAAAGCACATACGCATATTCCCCTTAAGTGCAGAAGTATTTACTTTAAAGTTCTTCTACAGGTTCAGAAATAGCAAGTCAATGCTGATTGGACCCTAACCCTAAAGTAAATGTCAAAAACTAACAAAGCTGAAGAGTCAGAAGTACCATACCTGCCTGTGAATCAGATTTAAGAACGCATTGTAAGGTATTTTATATACTCTGTAGTTACAGTGACAGATGAATGACTAGTATGAAAAAATGTAACAGTTTTCAAATGTATGATTGACATCTTTTTATGCTTAATTTCAAACCATGAACACCAAGATTATGGAATGAAATTTTGTACATTTTGTTTTTAATTTTAAAGTGAATATCTCAGTTAAACTTTGGTGATGGTGACTAAAATGTAAGAAATTTAGCATTTATTTGGCCACAATAATAAGAATATCATAGTTCCAAGCTCAGAGTAGGAGCAAGACTGCATATAATAATCACCTGTATAAGTTATTCAACACTCATGCATTTTACAAACATTCACGTTCAAAATAGATATTATTTTTTGATCAGAATCAGTCTAGTTTGTGTCACAATAACATTACAATGATTCACAGCTCCGCCATAAAATTCTTAATGACCAAATTCACAGGTTTTGCAGGATTGTATAAAGAACTAGTTCCAGTACTGCAATAAATAGTCAGAAATACTTGACCACAATCTCCTAACCTTCATGGCTTTTCTGCCTCATACAATACAAGTTAGCATAGTGTTCTTTGAAAAGGCAATCACTGACATGAGGTCAAAGGTCAGAAGAATCTTCATCTTTACGACTAAATGAAGAACATCTCTGTGAGGATCTCAGCAGACTCTCATGATGATGTATGACTGACTGTATCAAGTCTGCAGATCATTCCAGACGAGGGCACACGTGTTCTCTTTGGTCATGGTGGACTGTAACAGGAGATCAAACAGCAGGCACGGCCTTTGAAAGTAGCAAAATGGTGTTCCTGGGTGGGACAGTGGGGAAGATGTGACTGATCTCCTCTGAAGTCGAAGGTCGGCGTCTGACAAGGTAACAGAGATGGAACAGGTTTTTTTCTCTTTCTAATATACAAATAGGTGTGAATTTGATGGTCACTTTCAATTTGTACCCTGTTTTGTATACATACAATACATAACGATACAATATGCAATCTGACCTAATACTGCAAATGAATTGAGAAACACTTTTTTTTTTTTACTGTACAGTAACAATGAGGAAAAACATAGACTGGATTTTACACTGGGGGATGTGATAATCAGTGTGTGCTGAAGTAAAAATTCCTGAGAATTAACATGTTGTAGTGTGCACATGTGTTTTTGATTCTTGATTGCACAACATTCAAATACTCTCATCAACGAGGTTTAGAAACTTTAAAGCTTCTCTCTGGTTAGAAATCCTTAAATTACTATCTACTACCTCTCCTTCATCAAAAAAATCCAGATTCTATGAATATGCAAATATTTTTCATTTCAAAAGTTTAACTGGTGGGAGCAAGATGTGTCCTACTACAGTGTAGTATAAAAAAAGCAAACATAAAGGAGGCAGCATAAATCAAGCAAAGACATAAAAGAAAAAAAATAATGTAATGAGGGTGGGTGTCTGTTTTGGTGTATGTGTGAGTGTGTGCGCACGCTTACTGAAGCATGTGTGTTAAGTCAACTCCTTACGACAGAGAGAGAGAGAAAGGCCAATTATAATCAGATATGATCTGTTCGAATAGTTAAGTTTGACTGGCTTCCAAACAAGTTGTGAAGTCATAAATCATACTAATAGATAGGTGTCTTAAACTCAGATTTTCAGTGAGTTCAAAGAAACTTTCCCTGTTCTGCAGATGGATGTGAAAACAACCTTTTAGTGTCAAACTCTGCACATACATCATTCTGCACAGTGAAGCTCAAACATTGCAGTGAAGTAACAAAAAGCAAAAACACATTTTTGAATTACAGGGGACTTTAAGAGACAAGGCAACATGACAACATGTCCTGAACCAATCATGCAGTCTTCTCTCTGGCCAAACAATAGCATATGTATCACCTTGTGTCGATGTAGCGTCTCCACCGGAGGGTGATTCTTAAAATTCACGCTGTTGGAGCTATATTAGGTATATTAGATTGTCTTGGCCAAAACCTTGGTATACAGGATTATCACGAATGTTACTGAACTAAGTGTGGATGGTTCAAAAAACTCACTTTCCCACTCACCAAACATCTTGAAAACAACAAACTTGTTTTTTTCCCCCTGTTTTTTCTTTGTCTCTGCTGACAAAACAATTCCCTTTTCAACTTCTATAATGACAATCATAGATCTCCCAAGTTTTCCGTTGTGTTTATTGTTACATGTCATAAAAACAATGACCATAAAAATGTCCTCATTTTATGTTCAGTGTTGTTTCTAGGAATATGGGGTTTTTTATTACGTGAAAAGGAATTTAAATGTTACGATGACACGCAAATGAATTACACTTGAGCTTTATTTACTCCTTCCTTGAGTTGTGTGTTAACTCTTTGAAACAGCAGCATCGTGGGGAGACAACATTTACAGAAAATACATTTCAACAGTAAAATTAAAATAAAACAATAATAATAATAATAAAAATAATACAATATTAAAACATTGTTAGGCTCCTGATGGGCAGTTTTAAAAAAAATCAATGCATGCATTCTTCTTCCTTGTCGAAACCTGGTACCTACATTACCCACAATGCAACTCGACTCGATTAACTCAACTATATAGATCCAGGTGTGTCATACTAGTAGTGTCTAATATAGTCTCGAGTGAGCAAAGATGAGGAGTGGTCTACAGAAGTCTGCTAATCTTACTTCTTTGTAACGACACACCCCTAGATTTTTTACATTTTCAAAGTCTTCAGCTGCAACCAACGCTTGTCAAACTTCATGCAGCGCCCTCTAGAGCCACAAAAGGCTTTATACAACTTTGTTAACATGTGCAGCAGTACTCCAGACCTGTAAACAGACTTTGATCTGTAAAATCAATTAAGTTTCCCTTTAAGAAAATTTTACTGACTGTCCCTATATCCAACATTCACTGAACACATGCAGTATATTTACAGACACACAAGATATCAGGTTACAAACACACAATCTATAATAGTAGAAAATGTTATACTAAAGTGAGATGCATTACTGTTAACTCTAACTAAAATACAAATATATGTTGTAAACTTTCAAATGTTCTTCCTGACTATGTTGTGCATTCATCAATGCACTGTGAAAATACTGTTTGTAATTACCTGTTCAGGGAACTCATCATGTGTAAACAAAAGCAGTGATTATCATATTTCACAATAAAACAAAAACAAATTATGAAATATTCAAATTTACTGTAAATCTAGCTTGTAACATATCCTCTATGACACAGCTTTGCTCTTAGATCCCACTCAGTGTTCTGCTGTGTTTACACTTGGCTACTCAGAGGGGACCACGTAACCCATCGCTTTTACAAGCTGTCCATCTATAAAAATGAAGTGATGTGGTTTCCCACTCTGTTCTATTATTCTGCTCTTCTTCCTCGTCTGCCACCTGCCTCTGTTTGCTGGAACAGAGAGTGAGGGTCTGCCAGCAACGCGCACAATTAAGTGAAGAGTGATGAAATTATATCTCTGGCCAGGGCAAATGGAGGGATGAGGGGATGGAGAGGCAAAGTGGGAAGGAGGGAGAGTCCATTCTTTTCCCCTCTGGGGCCAAGGGAAATTCTATTAGGCCTGTAATAGAGCCATTTTTCACCTCCTTCCACATGAGTCTATTATACAATTCCTCCCCCTGTCCTTTCCTCTCTCCTCCTTCCTTTTTAAAGATGGTACAGCATCATGTAAGTGTCTGCTGCTCCTCTCTCCTGGAAAACACTTCTCTTTTCCTATGAAAGCTATTCCGGTTTCTCTGCAATGTACCTTGTCAGTCTCTTCTCAATTACAGTCTTCCTTCTTTTTTACACTGCTATATGATGTAAATAAGACAGAGCATGCCTTACTGTGGTCTCAAACGGATCAAAAATTTTGTAAGACATCAAAAAAATGTCAAGTACTTTCAAATCCAGTTAATTTTTGATGAATCAAATCGATCCAATAGTTGAGATTCCTTAGAAGCAACATCTTTGTTGACTAAAAGGTTATAAAATGTCTGCGGTAGGTGATTAAAGCTTAATGATGGGAGTGTGCTCTGGAGAGACATGGCATTTATTGTCCGCAATCATTCCATTTTCAGTGATGATGAAGTTTTAATGTGTTCAACAGGAAGTGACAAAATGAGGAGCACTGACACAATCCAAACAGTCATTCAGAAACTCATGATTGTGAGGCATTCCCTCCAGTGGTTTTGCGGTGAACAGGAAAGGATTTATTTGTTAGTCATATGTTGGTTTGGTGGAAAGGCCATTAAAACTTTATAGGTTTAATTGCACTTTATGTAACACCACATATGCTCCCTGCTTCTATTTATGTCTCCCGTCTGCTTACCAGGTGCAGGGCCATTAGACAGTACTCAGCCACCATTAGAACAGGCTGATATTAGTTTACATTTCATTTCTTGTCATGTTTGAGTCTCACCCAGGACACTGTTTTGCAAGAGAAATTCTATCTATTCGTCACTACAAAAACAAACATCCACCATAAGCAGTACACATTGTTCAAAGTGGTGACTGGCTTCATTGCACGTTCATGTCCTCCCTTTCATTCTTTTGTTACCTCGTCCTAACAAGTGAGTCACTGAACCAACAGAGCCTTCATGTCATAACAGAAGAAGGACCCACACTACAGTAACAATTGTACCAAGATACTTCCAAAGCCGGATCTGCACCTAAAGGTAAAAACACCCTGCTTGAGTGACACTGGATACTCTGAGCCAGCTGTATATTTCAAACTCATGTCAAAGAAGACCAGCTTTGAAACCTTGTAACCACTTAACATGAAATGTTTTATGTAACATTGTTTATGTTCCAGGGATGTTGTTTGAAAATCATATCACATCACAGAGATGAGATTTTGTTGCTACAGTCTTACTTGGTCTGGTATGACCTGTAGCCTATGGTGGCAATTCTCTGCTTATGCTTCTGTTACAATACATTTTTAGCATGTAACATATAAACACTTAAGAGATAACATGCACATTTATGCCTGTTTGAAAAAGTTAATGTGTGGGTAACTGTGTCGTAGCTGGGCCAGCAGCTCTACTACAAGAGGTTCTCTCTGTGTGTGAAGTGCCAACACATATTTATCATGGCTAAGTTAACATTAGCCTTCTGTAAGTCAGCCCTAAACATCTTGTTAAGCTCTAAAGGTGTTGTATTTACTGCCACGGTAGAGCAATGATACTATCGCTCATGTATGACGTTGTCTC
This sequence comes from Thunnus albacares, assembly GCF_914725855.1. Classification (NCBI taxonomy): domain Eukaryota; kingdom Metazoa; phylum Chordata; class Actinopteri; order Scombriformes; family Scombridae; genus Thunnus; species Thunnus albacares. The sequence continues at coordinate 13,285,195 of NC_058125.1, read as the reverse complement.
CCCACCAGTGTTGGTGAAGACTTGCTAACATCTCCGGTTGCTACATGAAAGGCACAAACTGGGGCTCTGCTCCGCCAGTATTCCACTTTTTAGATCAGGCTCTGCAACTGCTGCCACAACGAGATCAACTGAGATGTACCTCAGAGTCTTGGCTAATCAGTCATGATGAGGAGGAGCCACATAATTCTGTTTTACTGTATCAAATACAAGCAGACATATAAGCTAATATTGAGCAGAAATAGCTTTTTTCCCACAATATGTGTATTGTGTGGAAAAAAGTCACCTGTACATGTATTAACATACTATGCCAACATGAATCTGTGTGATTATGTGTACAGTGCCATTTAAAAAAAAAAAAAAAGACTTAAGAGAATCTTGGGAAATTAATCTGGCATTATTGGTGAGCTATTACTCATTCAAGACAGAGAAAGAGCCTGTGGGTTTTGATACTTAATACCTGTTTTGTTTTTTTAATGTAGTTAAGACATTGATTCCACTGTAAATTAAAAATGGAATTCAATTTTTTCCTGAAATAAGAGTCACATATGATTAGCCACAAACATAAGATAGATTGATCTATTAATCATTGTGAAGGATCCCAAACAAGTTTCAAATCTCTGCAATTTGATTTTAATGGCCAACTGAATCAATGGAAACAAGTGGCTGACTTTGAAAAAGTCAGCCAAAAGTAGAAAATCTTCTCTGTTCCCTCTTTATATTCTTCCAGAAATGCTCAGCAGTCCTGCAAGATTGGCAGTTTCTTTGGTCTCAAATGAGGGCGAGATTAACCCATTTGAGGGCAATGGTTGGGGCACAAAAAAAAAGAAAAAAGAAGACCCATGGGCCCCCTTTGACCCTTTACTGTCTTTAAATACTCATCAGGAACAGTGCACATGGCAGCTTCATTATATTTTGACTTGACTCCTACCAGTACTTCTGTGCTGACGTTTTACCTTGCTGTTTGCTGTGTGCCAATTAGTTTGTTAGTTTCATTTTTTTAATCAAATATGCACCATTTAAGCATAATATCAACTAAAATGATAAAAGTATCAAAAGTACATTTTGACACAGGGTCCTTCCATAAGATCCAGATTGGGTAATAATGCAGAAGGTACCGTAAGGCCCATATCAATTTACTGGACACTAATCGCCAGATGGTGAACCAGGAGGTATAAGGCTGTGTGACAAGTGCTCACTTTATTCCTGTTGGTAATCCAGTCTTGGCAAAAACATGAAAGCCAATAGGATGATCTCTTCAAGACATGTGAAACATCTACTATGGTGTATCTAGTATCTGGACTGTGTTTTCTGCACAGAGCGTACAGGAAACTGGAACTCTGTCCTCATATTCTCCTTCATGAAATCTGATTAGCCTTCAGAATAGCCAAGGATAAGTGCTGATGTTCTGCATCTCATCTAATACACAGGCTTGTGTTTCAATCCCAGCCACCCATCTCTGTGGTGAATGCAGGTATAGAGTGATGGTGATGATGTCACATTGATATGGCCTCTAAATAAAGGAGTGATGTAATGTTGCACTGTGGATGTGGACGAGGACAAAAGAAAATACAGCTCTCTAGTATGACATGGTCCTTTCCCACATCTATCTAGATATCCAAGAAAGAGAAAGCGCCTGTGGGTTTTGGTATTTCATCCCTGTGTGTTTTTTATGTAATGAAGACATTGATACCATGTTAAGGTTGAGTTTTTCCAATAGCATCCTGTAAATAAAGAAACCGTTGTGCTAGGGATGCCAAAAACTCTTGTGGAAACTTTTATTCTGTAAATATATTCAATAAAATATGAAAATGGTCATAGATCTGATGGTTAGAAAATCCAAATATGTGACCCAACGTGGTGAAGAATGCAACTAATGTACATGTTCAGGTATGTTTTACAGTTTGTGATGACAGACAGGGGCCCGATCGGTCAACATCAGTTTTAGCATTGACCTGAGGCAGAATGTGTTGCAGCTTGTCTGTTCGTGATGTATTCAAAGCACATTGGGGATCTTGTGGATCGAGAGTGGCAGGCCTGCTTTTAAGCATTTCCAAGAAAGCGTAAGCTAAACCCCAAACACCTCAGTGAAGCATATACACATACTCTTTGTTCTGTGACTCACCATATGACAACTGATTCATCACACAAAAATACAGGGAACAAATGTTTTTGAACGCTCCCATGTATCCCTTGGGAATTTTGGGTAGCCACTGTTTAAAAGGTTTTTCTCCCAATTTAATTCAGGAAGGCTCAGATTGCTGATTGCTTTATGCCATTCAGCCATCAGCGGAGCTTTGCAGCTAATGCTGGTGGAGCCTGTAGCACCTGTGGAACATCGGCCACACAGCCTGCAGATTCATTGTGAAACATCTCTTCAGGAAAAATACAGCTGTCAAGACTGTGGAAATAAGATCATGGACCAAGTTCTGAGAAAGTTAAGCTCTTTTCATGTCAGTCAAATGTCTTCTGACCTTTTTTCTTCTTTAGTTCGCTTACACTTAACAACAAATACAGTGGACTAAACCCACAGGCAAACTTAAGGCCCCTTACACTGTACTATTCCGGGCAGACCAAAGTTGACAGTTGTGAGAAAAACAGGGTGAAATCTTTGCTCATCAATCAAAAACTGTGGTTGAGTCAGTTAGCAAGGAAGCAGTCCTGCACCATCTTAACATGGTTTGTATTGCCTTAATTGAAGCACTTTTTCCATCTGAAAAAATCATGTCTTTTGTTACTGACCATCAACCCATGAGTTTGTATTTTTAACATTTTTTAACTTTTATGAGTGGATCTGTATATGGTCCTAGATCAGGGCTAAGCTTTGACAACCAAAGACAGGCTACAGCAAAGTTTTGACTGTCAGAAATTTATCACCAAAATCCCATAATGTGACTGCTGCCACATTTACAAACCAACTGACCAGAATATGTCATGACGCAGATTAAATTGGCAAACTAAAGATGGATGTCCATAACATATAATATCTCTGAATCCTCTCATTAGATTCTGAGGAATTTCCAGAAAAGGATGCTTGTTAGTCATCTTTTATGGCTATTTGAAATTGCAGTGATTGTTAAAGACTGGCTTTGTCTGTATATCATCCATAATAACTGCACACCTAAAAGAACAGAGTCCTTTGCTTATTCAGACACTGAGACACGATCCCATATCATGTCCAAGTTATATTTTATGTATCTATATGAACAAATGAAAGTGACAAAAACATCAAGAGACACTTGTTTACCCTCAGGGTATATTTCCTATCTTCGGCCTGGGCCGTGACCTCTTGGGCAGAGTTTAACCAAGAGGGTCATCATGTCTGTCTGGTACACAAAACAACAGATACTCTGGCATTCACCGCTGCTCTTCTCAATCCCATTCTCCTCTTCCCATTCCAGATTTCTACAGAGGCAGCGCCGAGTGTCGGGTTTAGCTACAGTATCAGCTGTCAGGGATTGGAGTCAGATCAAAGTGGGACGGTGAAAAGAGTGAGATCCACACCCCGACTCCTAACCATACAAAGAAGCTAAGGAGCAAACCCCCCTCCCCTGGGAGTTGTAATGGGAGCGGCCGATTACCCCTGTGTACCACAGCCATTTGGGGCAGCCCAAAGGAGCTACAGTAGAGGATAGCATACAACCTGTGATGAGGCCTTTCATAGCATGTTGATGGATAAAGGTGGCAGAACCGCTAGAATGGTTGTCAGAGCACTCAAGTTCTGGTTTAGGAAGAGCATCACAATCTCAGAAAAGAAAAGGCAAAGAATCTTGAAAATGCATGTCCTAGTCATTTAAAGTCAACAGAAGTACTGGCTCATCACAACACATATTTTCTAATTTGAAAATCTCATCAGTTCCAGCACATCCTATGATCAACAAACACAAATTCACCCCATCCTTGTTTGTGTCAGTCTGGTGTTGTTCTTGTCTGCTGCATCATGAACTATCCTCCTCCTCCCCCTCAGAAACCAGGAGCTAATTGAGTTAGGACCGATCCGCTGCCCAATTTATCTCAAATCCTCGCCGATGCAGATCTAATTTCAGCCTCTTAGTACCACAAACAGGAAGAAGAAGCTAGTCGATAAACAGCCCATGGTCACTGTTGGAGGAAGTGTAGTGGTGGTGGTGGGGCGGGGTGGGGGCAGAGGAAAGAAAATATGGTGACACAGTGGAAAAGGAAAGCAGGAGGGTTGTCATTATCCATCATCCAGTCCATCACTCACTCTATCAACCTCTGGCCTTCTAATTACGGTGTTAAACTTCATTGGATTTTGTAGGCAAATTAGCTAAAAGCATTTTAAGTAAATTGAAAATCCCCAGAAAACAGCATGTAGTCTGGTCTGACTGGAAAACTGGGAATGAGATTTCAGTTTTGCTCACTACTTGTGTATTCATTCAACATTCAATTGAATAGTTCCGCATTTTGAGGAATACTCTTATTCCCTTTTGATACCAATCTCATGTCTGTACAGTAAGCTACAGCTAGCTGGTAGTTAGCTTAGCACAAAGACTTACAGGATGGGGGGAAAAATTGGAAGGCAGGGATAAAATATAATATAAAAATAATATTTAGCGTGTTAATTGGTGAGCTTTAGAGGTGTTGGTGGTAGGTGGATTTCATTAGCTGTGGACAGAGTTTCCCTCTGTTTCCAGTCTCTATGCTAAGCTAACCTGCTGCTGGCAGTAGATTCATACTGTATTTACAGCACAGACATGAAAGTGGCATTGATCTTCTCATCTTACTTTTGGCAATTAAGCAAATAAGCACGCAATGTGAAACTAGCCTTTTAAGGGGAACCCCGAAAAAGTAAAAACATGCAGTGTTCAACAATTTGCTTAACATCACTTATTACTCTTTGGTGGCTATTTGATGACAATATTTTTGATGTGGAAAGAAATAAAAAAGGCTAAATTTCTCGCACTAGACAAACATGTGGTTCATGGTTTTTAAGATTTCATGAATCTTTAGTGAGTCACAAAGATGTATTGTAGGTCTACGCACTAGGGGAAGCAGTCATGGGTTGACAACAGAACCAGATGGCAAGAGGAAGCCCTCTGGTAAACCTCTGATCTAATATTTCAAATGGAAGGCTGATGGAAACAGCATGTCACAGACAACATAATTCATAATTATAGCATTTTATCATAATGGATTTTTACGGAATCAATTAATGTATTAAATTAAAGCATGACCACAGACAACGTAATAGTTATTATACTTACAGTAGGAAAGGCCTGATTTGATTTTTGGTTTTAGTTCACTTTAAATGGGACATAATAGTGTTACAATAAAGAAACACACCAGGACAATAGATAAACAATATTAACAAAAAAATATATATATGGGTGTCACTCGTGTGAGATGTAATTTTCCAGACAGTAAAGATGTCACAGTAAATCCGGGAAAAATACAGCATGGATGAAAGTCACGGTACATATATTTCACTTTACACAGTGCTGATTTTCACACATGGTTTGCTGAGTCAATTTCATGACTTCTAGGATTGCAGCTACAGTTCCCTGACTGTCCAGCCTTCTCAGGAGTATAGAATTCACCAGGGAAATCTAATTACTCTCTGCAGAAACAGTAGATGGACGGATATGTCTTGATCGAGGAAGGTCCCAACAAAACAAAAGACCTTGTGAACAACAAGAAAAACAAGCTACAAAATCTTTTCCCATGAAATTCAGTTCTCACGGGCTTGTAAGGACAGGTGTGTTGTGCTTCCTGCTGATAGGAATTTGACACATTACTAAGAATTACAACTTCCTTTTCTATCTTTAGACATAAAATACCATATGGTATCTTTTTTCACACATTCCCAACCAACATAAATGTATTACTTTTGATTTCATATTCTGTAAAAAAAAAATAGATTGACACTGAATTATCCAAATACCATGATTTTTTCTATTTTTCAGTTCATCTTCACCATGATTAGCTATATTTAGCTCACATCTGTTGGCAGAGATACATGAAGGGATAGCCAAATAATAATGAGAAATGTACCCAATATGAAAAAAGTCATGAGAATTGAGCTGAGGTACATGCTTGTCAGTTGCAAGCATTTTGGGAACTGCAAAACATAAATATGAAAAATCAAATCAAATGAATTGGATCCATTGCATATTGCACCTTTCATATTAGCATGTTGCAATACCTTCAGAGTTATTAAATCTTTAGTGTAGTATACGAAAGAAATACATCAAAATACATTACATGAATAACCTATTCAACAAAAAAAATAAATAAAATAAAATAATGAAATAAAATGTATGTACAACACCAAAATAACATGTTCACCATAATATTACCACCAATCCACCTACAGTATTTGCCTATACATAATAGCTATATGTTTATGTCTGCTTATCTCTGTTAGCATGCTATACTTGTTTAGCTGTATGTCTTGTGTTTGTGTATCTTATGGTACATTGTATGTATGTGTTCAAACATACTTGGCCAATAAAGCTGATTCTGTTTGTTAGCAATTTTACTCGTTCTTCAGTATGTCTTCATAAGAGACCCTGCAGCTGGGATTTGGGGGGAATTCTTTGTGGGAAATAAAATTAGTTAAATATCAGTGGTCAAAATGGCCTTTTTGCTAACCACAAAGCAGAACTATTCATTAAAACTTGTTTCACATCGATCTCTTCATAAAGAATCACAGAGGCTGGATTCTTGCACAAATTGACTCAAGTTCAGATGTAATTATGCTGTGAGCTGCTGTGCATAGTGGTCAATGGTGCTGACATAAGGGGCAGTGTGTGGGGAATAGAAGAGGTCAAACATCAGATGGGACCATTGCTGACCCTTCAAACACACCACACAGGGGACTTTCTGAGGGAATCCAATTTAGCCAGCTAAGCCCTTAGCATCTTGTAAAAGTCAACAAGCTGTCACTCACATTTCCCTTCTTTCCTCATCCACGACTTCTCCTTCCTTTTCACCATCTTCTCACTTATTCTGTCTCCCTCCCTCCTTCCTGAGGCTACAAACTCCCCTGCTCCGGCACAAGGCTGCTTCTAAAAACAGCTCAGATATGAACTTGAGGAAATAGATGGTTCAAGATGGTTTCATGGCTCAGAGCTGGAAACTGCATGGTTGACATTTTGGTTGACAGATTTCAATCAAAACAGAAGAAAACCCTGAGATGTGTGCTAATGGAGCTAGCTGAATTATTGAATAGTTAGTATTTGGGGTACTGAACCTCTAATGATGGATGTTAAGATGTATTCATACAACTATCAATGCAAATATTTAATTTATGTATACATAAAGCTGTAAGTAACTTCATAAAAAATGTATGCAGTTTACGAGTATGTTCTTTTTTTCTTTAAGCCATCTGATATCAAGGCATTTCACTCAGGAGGTCTCTACTTTAAGGAGAGCTTGATAAAGTGCTTGTATGGCAGCAGTTTACAAATGAAAGATAAGATATGACTCGCCACATATGGATATTATTAAGTTTGACATATGTGGGTGGGTTCAAGAAGGTGGGACAAAATCTGTGAAGTTTCAGGAACTGCATTTAGTTAACTGGATTAGGAACATGATAGATGAATGAAAGACAAAAAAAGGACAAAATAAAAGGGAATGAAAAGAAGATCACTCATCTCACTTAGATGTATTTTTACCACATGTATTTTGAGGAGGATACATTATAGTCTGTCTTTGAGTTTGGGGATATATTTCCCAAATACTTATAAGTATTAGCCATTGTTAGCCATTCTGTACAGCATTTTTAGCATATTATAGAAGCTGGATACACCTCTCTTGCAACCAATTTTTCCTGGTGGTCACTTGCGGTATTGCAGCAAAAAATCCCCCTGCGGCCCAAAAAGCATTTTCCCCATAGACCACCATTGTAAAAGAGATGTAAAACTGTTGACAGGACACCTAAAACTGCAAACCAGGTCAATTATGACTCTTTATATTATGATTTTTTGATCCGTGGAGGTTTTATATTTGTAAAACTTTCCATGAGCCGAGAAAAGCGATTTAACTTATTATCTTAAAAATGTTATCTTAAAAATTCATGACGTCACAACAATGTAAAGGCTATGGGCCAAGCAGGAAATCATGGGCGGGGCCACAGGAGAAACACTACTGCACATATTCAATGGGCCACATACCCTTGGAGGAAAACCTGGAAGCTAGAAACCTTATGTAGCCAGCCGTATGTGCCAGGCAAGCAGTTCTTATTGGACTGAATAGGCGCCGTTTTCGGTCCAGTATCCAGGTCTTATAATACATCCATGATTTTTAGATGGAATTTGGTAGAGATATTCATGTCCCCCTTAGGATTGCGATAGCGCTGGTGATCCACTGATTTTACTTCGGTAGGCTATATGACCAAATACCTGCAAAACTAATGACAATCCAAACAGCCTCAGCTGTACTTCGTGTTTAGTGCTATTTAGCAAATGTTTTGCATAGTAATACACTAAACTAAGACAGTGCACACAGTAAATATATAAACATCAGCATTGTCTCTGTCAGCACCACCCTCATGAAGACAAGATAACTAAATACATTTGGTGAACCCAACACATGGTGTGCTGGGTTCACAAAGAGCTGTGACTTGTATTTGATAGCATTGTGAACTATGTTAGCATGTTAGCACGATGCTCATTTTAACTACTGACAGTCTCATCCAAACACATTACCTTGGTCCAGCCCAGGGCTTTCCCTATAGAAATGTGCTTTGATGTCATCTAAAGTATCTTTTCTTAAGTTATTTTCCAAACTGTGTGTACACCTTTAAATTATTAAAAAAATACAACTGAGCCAAATTTTCCTTTAAAGTGAATGTCAGGAATTGTGGCATATCTGCAGAGTAAATTAATTTCATATAGCCTCTCACACTATTAACTGCCTTGTCATTCTGTAATGACAAGGATATGTAGTGGAGCTCAGGCACGTGGTTTCCTGCAAAGCCTGGGCATGACATTAGATTTGTAGAGAGGTATTCTCTCAACAAAAGACGTCTGCTACATAATGACTAACAGATATCCGTTCCAGCGTGAACTATATTTTATTTCTTGCGAGTGGGTCTCTATTTCTCTCTCTCATTCATGTTCACACATTGACTTTAAAAGCTTTCAAATGCCGCATAAGCCACAGGATTAACCTTCCAATGGCACATTGTTAGAGGAGCTAAGCTACTACATGAGAAACACAGCTAACAAACAATGACTGCTACTCCAAGATATAGAGGGAGTTGATGGACATGGATTTGTTTTGGGTACAAAAATGATGTATATTTTGATTAATAAGATTATAAGCGTACTTTTGTTTTAAAAATGACTCTGATCTGTAAAGAAACCTACACATAACTTACCTGATATGTAAGTAGTGGATTTGACAGCTGATGTATTGGGCCATGTGGTATTGGACATATTGTCTCTCTTTGAAGTCTGTACTGTTCCCCCAATGACAAATTACATGTTGTGGGTGTGTGGTAAGTATTGTTATGTCTACTGTAGGTCTCATCCCATACTGTTGAGGACACATTAACTGACAATGATGAATTTCACCCCGAATGAGAAGACACGGGAGATACCAGCTCTGTCAGTCTCCACACTCCGCCCAACAAAGGAGGTTCGGCACAAAAGAGAGAAACCTGAGAAACCTCTTGTATCACTGATAGCTTCTTTCATGTCAAATGAGGACCATCCTGTATTAATGGTTTGGATTGTGGTTATTGTTGCATTTACATGTCCAGTATATAACATGTTGTGATGGCATGGTGGAGTTTTATTAAAGGAAAACTATGGGATTTTTCAACCTGGATCCTATTTTCCCATCATTTTGTGTATAAATGATGACATGAAACGGGCTGCACTGTAATCCCTGGGGGCAATTAAGTCAATGTGTATCCACTAAAAGTACTTGTTTTTGCCACTGACAGGCTCAGATTGTTATTATAAGTTTCTGAAAACATTATGGAAAGGACCATACAGAGAAATAAAACTTTTTTCTTTACCTTTTGCTTGATCCAGTCTGTTTGTTATGCTCTGAAATCTCTTGAGAGTTGAGTTGTTGCAGCCTGTTTCATTCAATACTAGACCAATTTCAAAAATTGTTCTCCCCATTTGTCACTTAGACACAAAATGATTGGAAAACAAGGTCAAAGTTGAAAAATCCAGAAGTTACCCTTTAATTAAAGTATTTCTGTAGACAGTAGATGCCTCTGTGTAATTTCAAGAAACAACTTCAAAATCATAGTAAAAATCTTTATTAAAAAAAAATGTAAAAAGTTCACACATCAATTTTTAATCAGCACTTGAGTCCTCAGGTAATCTACAGCTGCAGGGCAGGCTACATTTATAGTTTAAAATGGATTAACATTTCACACATAAATCTCTTCAATTTATCATTCTTAACTTCATTAGAATTGATTGTAATTAATCAGAGGATACACTATATCATTACACTCATTACAGCAGGGATGAGCAGTAGAATGATCACAGAGCTAAATGTATTTGATCTTATGCTGCCCTCTAATGTTGTAAAGAAAAACTACCACAACTTTAGACCAGACGTCTTAGAGAAAGGGAACATAAATGTGTGGAATGTATTTCTAAATATTCTGTAACATTTACAACTTTATCAGGACTGCATCATCACTGCTCCTGTTTGTAAAAAAAGACATCTCACTCAACTGTATCACAACAGATAAAACAACAGTCAGTTCTTAAATCAATGCTCCGTGATTAAGTTACTGCTAATAAGTGTGGTGTAGTATGTATTCATTTATCTGACTATTGTATGTGCGCCAATCTTTAATTTCTCTAGGTCAGAGTTTTGGCTATCAGTAAACTGAGAAGTAGGGTCACCAGGGAGATCAAATGAGCCACAGCACTGCTCTGTTTCATCCTTTCATCTGCAAGAGAACAACCAAAGTCTAACTTCAGCAGTTAAATACAGACAAATGGTATGTTTTTATAAAAAATGACACAGTGTTGATGTCACTTAGGAAACAGAATTACTCATTTCAAACACAGGATTTTTAAAAAGTCAGTAAACAAATAATGTCATCTACAAGAATATGAAAGTTATGAAAATGTTACCTGGTTTCAGGAGTAGAGGTCCTAGTGAGATGGCTGCAGTGTCATGATGGGATGTATCCCTCACCACTCTTGTGTGGTAACCAGGGTAGCAATGCTGCAGGAAAACAACATTACAGGTTTTCAGCAGAAGATTTTAGCCAAAGTTAATTACACGAGCTGCAGCCATCCTCCAGTCTTACAACAAATACACACAATCAAAGTGTTACTTACAGCTGTGCAGTTGTTGTGGGTCAAAAGACACAGGTGGACCTGGCAGTGCAGGTAGATGGATGAAAAATTGGTGAAGGTGAACATCCTGAAAGAGAAACGGGCCACGGTGGAGATGCCATTTTGAACCAGCTCTACTGTACCATCTGCTGGGTTCGGACACCTGGAAGACAGAGAAGATGGTAGAAGTTACAATGTTAGCAGGCAGATGATGAAGTAAATTAAGCTGTACTAGAGAAGATGATTGAAGTGAGTACTTCTACTTTTTCAGCATCAGTCAGGGGAATTTTCTTTTTGAATTTGAGAATCAGTGTTCTGACACAGGATCAAATTAATTCCTTTACTCTGCGGTAATGAGATCCCAGCGGACAGGGTAGCTGGCATCATTGAAAGGTGTTGCCCAGCATGAGTCCAGAATGGTGGAAATCTGTCGTCCATCGACACCTTCTGTCTGCACCCCAATGTACAATCTCTGGTCTATTTCCATTTCTAGGTTCCTGCTTCTGGTTAGGGGGATACGGAAGCCAGCGTCTTCATAGGGGATCATCCTTAAATGATAGCGACCCTGGCCAGATGGAAGCCTCTTGTTCACAATGCTACAGAAAAAAATACACAGTGTAATTAAACCAGAGAAAGAACAACTTTGTTCATGTGGGTAGATTTCATATTCATAAGTATAATGTATAAAATATGTAAAATAAACACACATTTGTGCTAAAAAATACAGAGAATAGATAATGCATTCTTAATAACTCACTGAAAAGGACTTAATCAATGTATTACGAACACTGCTACAAAGATGAGTTGTACAGTAGTAGGATAAATACCAAGTAGAAGCATTTTGTCAGGTATAAAAACAGGTTTGGCAATTAGCCATTTTTCTTTTGTGGCATTTTATGCCTATATTGGATAGCGGCAGTAGAGAGATGACAAGAAACGTGGAGAGAGAGAGAGAGAAGGGGAACAACATGCAACAGAAGTCCTCTGCTGGAATCTAACTGCAGACATTACGGTTATGTTGGATGTTCCATTTTCGGGACCCATTTCAACAACATGAGACAACTGACAGCTGACCAAATTACTGTTGCATATGTCAAAAAACTGTACTGTGGGGATGTGAAACACAAGATTGTTCAGTAACGAAGTTATTAGGTCATAATGATGATGTAGGGTTGAGCTCTTGCACAGTTCTGGACCAGCTAAATGACATGATACAACACATTTATGTAATAGAATGTAAAAATAATCAGCAGTGTTGTTGTATGTGGTCTTGCAAAAAAAATAAGATGCCCTTGAGTCACCAGGACTTTGATTAATCAAAAAAATCAATCATAAAATGCATCACCTCTCGACAGGGTTGATGCCCACATCCATGGACAGGGCCTGGGCCAGAGGGTATTCACAGGTAAAGTGCAGGTGGATGCTCTTCTCACGGCTGATGAGGCCCTCATGGGGGTCCACATCGCCCTGGATGGTGTTCTCATAGATAAAATGGGTCCCGTTGCTCTGTGAGAGTAAGATGATAAAGATGAATTATATTTTAGATGCAGTATGCTTTTAACTGATCCACATGAAGTTGTGCTGTGGAGAAGTTTACATCTAAAATGCTCTTTAGGCTGTTTCTATAAAATATATGGCCTGTACCCTCAGTACTGTCCCACACAGCTGGTCATCATTGTTAAAGTGGAACACCAGTCGTCCGTCCTGGACAGTCCCATTGCAGGAGTGCTCTCGGAGGTGTAGGGCACTGCAGTGGAAACCAGCTTCAAACAGCTGGCAGCGGGACAGGGACATGGTACCTGAACTACTGATACAAGTGATGGATGAGTCTATGAAAGAGAGATAGAAATAAAAAATTATTTGCAAGTGACAACATAATGTGTTTAAGCTTGTTGAAGCAAACAGTCATTTGCTGTAAGTAACTATTTAAGTTTATTCACAGTTATGAACTCGTGGTACAGTAGACCAAATCATTGGCTGACAGAAATTTTCTTTCAACTTTTCAGCCGTTGGAATGAAATCATATTTCAACAATTAAAACAAGTTAAAGTGAACACATGCAGTATTTTCAAAGTCTTCATCTTGGCTCACATGCAAGAGATCTGAAAAACAAAGCAGTGCTTTAATAGGAGCTGCCCTCACCATAGCTCTCATTGTTGGCTCGATGGTGGTGCTCATCACAGAAGCAGCCATACACACCATCCTTCTCACCACACCACTCATGCTCTGCACAGTCCAGATGTTCACAGGGGTCTGACTCAGCTGGAGAAATAGTGGGGAGAGAATAAGACAAAGAGTGATGAAACTGAAACAAAATGACAGATCATACATATAACTAACACAGTGCAAACATACCACACAGCAAAGCAGAGCGCCACTCAGGGATGTTCAAACCCAAGACAGAGCAGGTCCTTTCATAGGCTGAGACAGCAGAACACAGCATGCCATTGGCTGGGGTGTAGAGGCAGAGATCATAGACACAGGAACTGAAAAATGGCTGGGGGTCTGAGTGCAGGTGACAGGCACTGAATGGACCACTAGAGTTGGTGATGACACTACAGAGTTCAGAGTATTCTTCCATGAAGGGACAGTCGTTCAGTCCATCACCGTTCTGATTATCGGTGGATCCACAACTACAAAAGACAGAGTGTTACACTTCTAACACCTGGCTTTTTTTAAAAAAGAAACTTTGCTCAGACATGTTTTTGTCATCACTGCAGCTGACTCAATGATATATCACTAATGTAATTTTGGTGATTTCCAAATAATAAAAAAAAAGTTATGAGTTGAGAAAGTTCTAGTTCACAAGCTTTCAAAAGCAAATTGACTACCTGGTAAATAAGAAATGTGGGGTGGTCAGGCAGAAAACAAGTTAATGTACTGAAATGCATTTAACTGACAATACAGGGACAATATTTTGTTGTTTGTGTGAATATTCAGCATAGTATAGCTGCCATTACACTCTATTACATTAACTTCAAAATTATCCTTCACTGTTTTTCCTAACAACTTACCCTGGTTGACTTGTGGGTGCCTTCCAGCTGTGTCCAAAGTCATTGTCATTTTGTGCCAGTGTACCATTGGGCAAGACTTTGTCATCTGCAGGATCGCTGTTGAAGTTACCACACATCCCAGTGACTCTGTTTTCACAGTGTTGGCCGATTCTGACCAGTAAAGTACTCTGACCATCAAACTGGACTATCAGGTCTGTGGCATCGACCACTATGTAGCTTCCCTGCCTTAACACCCGAGCTAAGGTTCCTGCAGTGGTCGGAAGAGACACTTCAGTGTTATTTACCTGTGAGGATGAAAGATTAAAGAGAGATGAAGGAGAGGTGGGGAGGTACTTGTTGTCAGTCATGTTTACACTTAATATATAAAAAGTTGTATAAAATAAGTATAAAATAAAGTAAATAGAGTTTACTGTACTTTTACTCTTTTGTTAGGGCCGATCCTGACGTATGCACTCTCTGGTGGATTTGAGAGGTATATATCCACTGCTGACACAAATGACACACGGTTGTTGCCACGGTGATTATTGGTGGCTACTACCTGAAACTGTGTTTCATTGGTGCCGTGGTTCACACTCTCAGTGATGATGTAAGAGCATGTGCCCTGGAAATGAGCCAGTGCCCCATCAAAGGTGATGTAGTGTGGGTCCCCCCACACAGTGCAAGTAGACATTGCATCAAAACAGCCCAGCTGGCTGTTTTTGATGGTACACTCTTGTGCAGGGGTGCAAGATGCAGCAGAACAGCGCAGGTCATTGGGAGCATGGCATTCACATCGCTGGGAGCATCCTTCTGTCCAGAACGATTCACCAGCCTGTAGCATGTGAGAAAAACAGAGACATACCACATAATAGGTCAAATAATGTAGCTTCAAATGACTAAAATTCATGAACTCAGCTTTTGCTTAACATTGTCTTCCCATTTTAAGACTGACACAGTATAAATATTGTGTGTCTATATCTTACTGTGGAGGTAAAATATGCAATCTTAAGGTGGAAAAGAGATTCAGGTCTGACGCCAAGTGTCCCTGTGATACATTATAACTGAAAACCCTCACTGCTGTCTGTGCCTGCTCCTGCACCTGCTGTGTTAATTAGGCTTTAACTTTCTGCCTCAGGGGTCCTGTATTCTTGTGTTGAGTGTGGGAAAAAAAATGTAATTATTGTTATTATTTATTATCATTTGATTAATATGTTGTAAAGTGTCTACACTGTTTGTCCATCCTTCCAGTTTTTATTGCTGCAAGTGGGCGTTTAGTAGTCAGTGGGAAACAAAGCTTTCTTCAAGTAATTGTATTGAAAATGGTTCATTTCGAAGCATTTGATACAGCCAAAATGGCGACATTAGCTGGGCAACTAACTTGCAAATGTATGGATGAATTAAATCTGTGAATGTGATGAAAAAGTCAGAATAAAAGTGGTTTTACTGCTTTTCTTAGTGTCATTTTGTTCAATAAAGACTATATTATTAACATTTTTAAACTGAGTTTACAGCTCTTTAAATGCTGTGGCAGACACCTCTCTGATACAAGTGTGAAGTAACAAGGCCTTGTTTGGGGTGGTCATATGATTTTTGGCATGGTGAAGTGAGGCATCAAAACATTTTGCTGCGATACTTTTGCTTGAAAAAGGTTGATACTGTGTCGAGTAGTAGACTGCTTCCAGCGTAACATCATTAGCATTGAGACTGTTGTATGCTTCTTGCACAAGGCTCTACATACTTGCGTGTGCACCTGCAAACCTCAGCAATTAGGTAAATATAAATATGATTGATGGACAGACGCGATGCATGCCTTTTGAAATTTGAAACACTGCTGTCTTGGACCCAATCACCTCCACCTCTGTTTAATATATCCACCAGTTTGAAGGCTTACCAAAACACTGCACAGTAGTTTATATGAGTAAGTATTTTACTGGTCTGGAAAGTTAGCAGTGTAGTCCTTTTATGTCACATGGCAACATGGTAATTTATTTTGTATTCACTGGTATGTGACTTACTTCATAGTAGAAGCCGTCATATTGGCAGCCACAGCTTTCCACAGGGATACATCTTGTCCCACTCCTGACAAAGCCTTCATCACAGAAGCATCCCTCAGAGCAAACCTGCTCACAGGTGCTATCAATGCTGCTGGCGCAGGTGTGTCCACAATCAGTACCGCACAGCTCATAATGGCTGTTGGCTGGACAGTCGAGCCCTTTAGAAGTGAGGAAAAAAAATGATTGCTACTAGATGGTTATGAACTTATGAGATTTATCCATTTAAAACATGACACAATAATCAATACAGTAGGTCAATAGCACATCTTAAGTTAATGGTCAATAGATTTCTGGTATTTATTTAGTTTTATTAGATATCGACTGGTGGACTCACTGCAGGTGGTGTTCTGTCTCCAAGGGTAGATTCGAACATTAGCAGACTGACAGGCACTGACATATGCCTGAATGGCCCTGCACAGAAGATCCTGGCCCTCATTTCCCGACACACACACATCAAACACACAGTCAGTGAAAAATGGTCTTGGATCCACCTGCTCATGGCAGAAGCTTAAGGGGCCATCAGGTGCTTGAATCACATCACACTGAGCTCTAGCAGGAAGCTCATTGGGACATTGTGGACAGGAGGAGCCACACCCATCACTGCAGGTGTAGTTGCCCGCCACTTTCCAAGCTGTCCCAAACTGAGTTGGAGTAGTGACCATCATTCCAGATGGGGTGCGGAACTCATCATTTGGATTTCCGTTGAAGTTTCCACAAAGTCCACACGTTTGCCCACTGTATTGATGAAAAGAAGTAAATACATTCACTGTCATTAATCAAAAAATAGATGGTTATTAAATGTCTTAAATACATTTGAAAATATATTTTTAAGCATGTCAAAGCATCCCAGTTAGAGCTTTGGTGAATGGCAGAGACCTGTAATTTGAAGGTACAGAGATAAACACTGTACTATATCCATCATAGGTGACACTCAAGCCAAAATCAGCACTGACAAATAGACGAGGTCCACTTGCATAGATAGACACTTGACCTCTATTCAAGATAATAGGTAAATTTCTCGTCACTCCATTTACCTAAAAAAGAAATTGAAAGAATGATTAGGTTTTCTTTTTACAGACTTCTGACAGCCTCTTCTCAAGAAGAAAAAAACAGATTCATTCTTTTCTAATTAAGATTACATATACTTACAGTAATGTCTTAATCTTCCTACTACATTATTCAATTAATCAGAAGAATGGGTATGGTTGTCAATTATTTTTGCCAATTAGATTAAATCAGAATCTAAATAATGTGTGGCAATCATCTAATGAGGAATATTTGACATAATTTCAACAACTCACCTCTACCACACCATTTCTGTCCCTTGAAATATGCACTTGATAGCCCCACACGTTCACATAAACTTCAGCTGTAATTGAAACTGGCAACCCATTCCATGGCTCATTCTTAGCCTCCACAGAAAATTGATGCAGGCCATCAGTGGTGTTGCACAGGGTTGCCAGAACATAGCGGCAGGTTCCCTGGAAGTCATAGGCTTTGCCATCAAAGGTGAAGTAGTGGGGGTCCCCAGAGGCAGAGCAGATGCCATGAGGGGTGGGATGGCAGCCAAACTCACCCTCTACCACACGGCAGGACTCCTGGGGACCACAAGTGTTTGGGATACAGTGGACTGCTCCAGTTGTGCCATTACAGGTACACAAGTTCTGACATTCCTCACCATCCCAGAACTGTTCACCACCTTGCCGATAGCGTCCTTGGTGATGGCATCCACAGTCTGTTGGTGGTACACACTGATTGCCATTGAGGACAAAACCATCATCACATTGGCAACCCTCCTGGCATAGAGTGTCACAGGAGAAGGGGAAGGAAAGGCTGGGACAGGCGGATGGACAAGTTGATCCACAGAGTTCATAATGGCTGTCTGGAGGGCAGGCTTGCTCTAGAAAAAGACAAAAAGATTAATTCACAAAGGTCATTACATGTTTTTTTATAACAATTCCAAACTTAATCCAAAAGTGGAAAGTGCTTACCACACCCAGTTGCATTCCTCCATTGTCCTAGGGCAATGCCCTTCTGCTGACATATTAGTGCATAATCACGTAGAACCTCACATAGCGCTGATGCTGGATCTCTTGAGGCACTAATGATCTCCATACATGCTTCCACATGCTGCAATGGGTCCACCGTGGCCCAACATTGGGTAAATGGCCCATGTGATGAGACAAGAATGCCACAGTACTCACTAGAGTTGTAATTTGTTGTAGAATTATGATTTACACTTTCCACACAATGTGCAGCGAGGGAGCCATCTCGCCAACTGTCCCCAAAGACCTGAGAGCTGTTCACCAGGATGCCATTGGGTGTGCGGAAGTCATCCCATGGTTGACTATTGTAATCACCACAGAGTCCACCAAGTGAACCATTGTAGATTCCAGGTGCAGTGACTCGCACAAAGTGAGGCCAGACTGTCTGTACCGTTACACCAAAGGAGGTGCGAAGGATGATACTGTGAATGCTGCTGTGATAGATGCGGATTCGGTTGGTGGATGAGCTGAACGGTAGTCTGATGATCTGACTGTCAATCTGCAGGGCAATTTAAACAGTCACTTTTATATTTTCGTGGTTAACAGGATTTAAACAAAGGTACGTGCTTTTAAATATTATGGTGTTATCTTGTGAGGAAAGACAGTAGTAATAATATTCATATTTTTCTCAAATGTCATTTTGTCTTCATTAGTTTTCAAATGTCTCATGTGTGAATTGATGGATATATCACATTAACAGTCTTTTTTAAAGTGTTCCAGTAACTTACTTGTACTCTACTGCTCCTTGCCATCTCAATGGACACGTGAGTGCCCTCTGCCTCAAATTTCAGCACCCTGGCAAAGCCCTGCTGGCCACTGGGCACTTTCTCTGCTGTCACCACAAAGTGGGGGTGACTAGACAATCCCACTACTTTGGCAAGGGTCAATCGACATGCCCCAGGATACCGGTATGACAGACCATCAAATGTATGATATGACCCTGGGCCCCTTGTCCAGCATGTTCCATAGCTGTTAGGTCTGCATCCTCTTTCACCCTCCTCCACACCGCATGATTCAAGTGGGCCACAGCCATAGGAGTGGCAAGTCATTGAGCCAAATCTGCAGCTACAACGTCTCCCACAGTCCTGGTCTAGTATTACAGTCTCTCCAGAGCGGTAGTAGCGACCCTCAAAGCTACAGCCACATTCAGCATGAGGGACGCAGACCCCACCACTGAGGATGTAGCCCGAATCACAGATGCAGCTCTCCTGGGCAGGAAGAGGGCAGTTGTGGGTAGAATTGGGATTGACACAGGTAGCAGGACATCCTGTGCCATTGGACACAAAGTGGCTGTTGGCGGGGCAGGGGATTTCTAAGAAAAAAACAAATTGATCTTGACATCATGGAAAGTTTACTCAAAGAAAATTTTGAAATAGTGTTATGTGACTGACAGACATACCACAGAAGCCTTGTCTCCTCCAGCTTGGGAGCTGTATGCCATTCTGTTGGCACTGACTTGCATACACATTTAGTGCTTGGCACAGAATGGGCTGGTACCCTCCTCCTACACACAGATCGTACACACAACTCTCCACAAAGGGCTGTGGAGGAAGTCGTTGATGGCAAGCAGCAAAGGGTCCAGAGCTGCTCTGAAGGATACCACAATGGACAGTGTTGCTGTATAAAGCATTCTGAGCCTCAGTGCAGACAGCACAGTCCTGACCTCCACATGGTGCCTCACAACCAGGCTCATCGTCCCCTGATGCTTGCCAGCTGTTGGCAAAAACCACATCAGAGCTCACAACCTCACCTTGGCGGGTTCGAAAGTCATCCCTGCCATCATTGTTGAAGTTTCCACACAGGCCACATGTTTCATTCTGGTAAGTGTAGGGCACGCTGATTCTGACATAATGGTTGACGTCATAGGATACCTCCAAACCAAAGTCAGTACTGACGATCACAGAAAAACCTGACTCATAAACCTGGACAGTGCCATTATTGAGGGAGAATGGAGCGGCTGCAAAGTTTCCATTAACCTGTAAACACACCAGCAAGTATGTCAAGAGCAACAAGGAAATAGTTGTTTCAATACACAACGATTGAAGTACTCAGTATAACCCATCAGAATCACCTTGGCCTCACCACGACGTCCTTTGACAAGCTCAATAGTTTCATTATAGACAAACACTTTGACCAGTCGTGTCCAAGAAACTCGAGTGCTGCCCCGATGCTCATTCTTGCCCTCTACTCTATAGTAGGGCAGCCCACGACCACATTGTTCCGAGAGAACATAAGTGCAGGTGCCCTGGAAGTGAAACACTGTGTTATCGAAGGTGTAGTAGTGTGGATCACCACTTATGGTGCAGGTGCCCCTCTGCACTGTCTGGCAGGAAAACTGAATGTTGCTAGGCCTGCAGATTTGGGAAAAGGAGCAGGGTTGGTTGTGGCACTGCAGGCCTGCTGAGGTGCAGGTGCACATCCGTGCACAGGTACTGTCGCTCCAGAATGAGTCTCCCAACTGCACAGCTTGACCTTTAAAAGATTCAAAGGCATAAACTTACATGTAATGTAACCATTCACATGTGTTTGGGCAGTACAAACAAATGTGCATTGTATATACAGACAGGTGACAAATTAAAGGAAAAATGGTACAAGCCTTCGAAGTCACCAGATTTCAACCCAACTGAACACCTATGGGAGATTTTGGACCGACGTGTTAGACAACACTCTCCACCACCATCATCAAAAAGATATTCCCTCATTTGGTGTTTTGATAATGGTGGTGGAGAGCGCTGTCTAACATGGCAGTCCAAAATCTCCCATAGGTGTTCAACTGGGTTGAGATCTGGTGACTGTGAAGGCCATAGCATTGGGGCATTGTCATCCTGGAAGAGACCACTCCCATCAGGATAGAAATGTTTCATCATAGGATAAAGGTGATGACTCAGAACAACTTTGTATTGATTTGCAGTGACCCTTCCCTCTAAGGGGACAAGTGGACCCAAACCAAGCCAGCAAAATGCCCTCCACATCATAACAGAGCCACCAGACCCCCTCACTGTAGGGGTCAAGCATCCAGACCTGTACCAGTTTTTCCTTTAATTTGTCACCCGTCTTTAGTAATGGACAGTAAACTACAAATTTACTCATTCAAAAATCAAATAATCTCAGTTACTATGATACAATCTAACAACAGTTTAGTGCCCAATATAGTCAGCTGTAGTTGGCATATAAAACATCATTAATTTCTTCAACAAGTCAGGATTTATTGTAGGTACAGGTACACATCACTTACATATAGCACACAATAGTGATCACCCTCTGTATCTGGTCTTACCATTGAAAGTGCAGCCTCTTGATCCATGGTCTGTCCGGAAGGCCCAGCGACCTGGTACATTGACGTTGCTGCTCAGGCGGAAATTTGAGTTACTGCCTGATGCAGTGCTAGAGAATGATCCAGGGATGATGATATAGTAATTGGAGTTTATTGTGTCATAGCCAGCCTGCATATGAACATGAAATAAAAATAAATAAAAAATAATAAAAAAACTTCAATTAAACTTATGAAACACTAGTATGCATTATGTATACACGAGATATTGTCAATTTTAGTCTAAGCAAGTAAATATACACATAATTGTAGTGGATCTGACCTGTATATTCAAACGTGTTGAGGCTATTATCCCATAGTTCATCAAAATGAAAGAATACTGGCCTCCAGAGATCAACACCGCTTGGACAGTTGTGCGCTGGAAAATATGAATTGATCACCATATGTATTGTTTGTACAATACTCTACATCCTGCAATTCAGAATCTATTTGTTACAACACCATATCAAGAACACATAAAAAACTGACAATGTATATAACAATCAGTTTTTAATTTGTTTTTATTTATGTCACTATATTCCTTTTCAGTTAATAATATTCACAATTAAATTATATTGCCTACGATTTAGCAAGTTAGTATGAGCCAGCATGTGACAAATGCTGTATTTTGTGTTAGAATATGTATATTTTATGCTATGAAACATGTTAGGTATAGAAAATGTACCTTGGGGAAGTGGGTGTCACTTTTGAATTGCAATATCATCACCTCAAACATTTGTAACACTCACACGTAAATGCACTTTAATGATACCATTTCTTAAAATACTTTTGCATCAAATCTGTCTCAGAAATATTCTTTATGTCTTCATAATTTTAATTGTATTTCCACAATTCAGGATTATTTTGTCCTCCTTTTTGATGATACTGGATAAAGTTGACTTACTGTTCCTGAATTTGAGTAGTATGCCACCTCATACCATGTTGCAACAAAGACCCAGTTGGCATTAAAGTTTATGCTTGGGAAGTAGGTATTAATGTCTTGGGTAGCTTGTTGAAGAACACTTCCACTGGTGTATTGGTTGTAGTAGACCTGACCCATTTGCCTGTTGTCCAAATCTGTCCAGAATGGAGCTATGATGTCTCGGGATCCACGTAGTGGGAACCTTTGAGGTGAATTTGTACTCAGTGGACTGTTAAATGTCAAGTGTCCATTGTGGTTGACCTAGGAAATAGATGAGTAGATAACACAGAAGTATTTGTCATCACCTACAATTTCTACATTCACAGGCCCAGATTTTTTCTGGTACCAGAGCAAAATTATTCTTCAATAATTTTGTTTGCTGTTGCAAAATACAGACTACAACCATCTGTAGTCATCAGTCCTTTTGTATACAAATTAATAAAAAATAATTAAATAAAAAATAAAATAAAATTCAACTCAAAATCCGATTCAACTCCAAAAATATTTTCACAGTCTACATAGAATATGTAAATTATTTTGTCAAAATTAATTTTACATACATAAATTTGATTATATGTTCGTCCAAAATAGACAAAAGGTCGTTGCAAGGTAATCCGTGGTGAACTTCCATCATCTGATCGAGAGCTTGCAGTTCCAGATACTGGGTAGAGGGGTCCTAGAAAGCAAGTGTAATTCACAAAAAAAATGTACTAATATTTTATTAATAATTTGGTAATATATTGTATATTAAAACCAGGCT
Organism: Thunnus albacares; assembly: GCF_914725855.1. Lineage (NCBI taxonomy): Eukaryota > Metazoa > Chordata > Actinopteri > Scombriformes > Scombridae > Thunnus > Thunnus albacares. The sequence goes on along the minus strand of NC_058125.1, from coordinate 13,261,829 downwards.
TGGCAATAGCAAATATTCTGCAAACCATGTATCCACATACTGCATCTAATTTCCAGCATAAAGTAAAAGGAAAAAAATTGCTTATCTGTAAATTAGAGACACCTCTCGGCATCATGTAGTAAAATTTACCAACACCACAAAATAGAGCCTCCAACACAAAACAGTTGAATCAACACCTCACTAAAAAATTATAAAATTCACGAAGGTGGGATTCATTGCAGGGTTGATAAATAAGACTGCATTAGTTTTAGAGTGTATTACTTGTGCTCATCTATGTACTTCAAATTATTTTGTGTTCAGATTCTACCTCCTGTTCTTTAAACCCATATGAAATTATAATCCACTGTAAATGCTCAATCTTTATACAGAATAAGTACAATATGAATGATTGTACGATGACATACATATGAGCAAATGAAAATTAAATGTCATAGAAGCTTCAATATGAACTTACTCATGACCTGAGGAGTCACCACACCTTTAAATGAAAGAAAGAAGGCAAATGAGTAATATGGATGAGCAGAAAATGTACATTATTTTTCCAAATCCAGGCAAGATTATATATGCAAAACAAATAAGATTATTAGTCAGATGGAATTGAAACTAAATAAAATATGATAAAATAAATTGAATTACTTACTTATCATCCCCAAAAGCAGCACAAACAACATGATTTGACATGCCATTTGGCCAGGCTCACAATTCAAATCTGGTCACCAAAAATAGTACTTCAATAAAACTTAATTTCCATTATACCATAACATACATAAAGTATTGAGTTAAATGTAGATATTAGTGTAAATTAAGTAGGAAATGAATGTTGCTTATAGTAGCATAAAAAAGTTTGACAATAAATTCTAAAGTAAAATCACCTGCTAATATATGCTGTCTGTTTCCCTCTCATCCTTCTGAAACTGCAGGGCTAGAACAAGGCTTTATACAGAAAAAGATAACACAGTACCATGAACCTGTTTTGCTAGTTAAAGATTTACTTATTTATTGTATCATTTGTATTTAAGTTCTTTAAATTTGTTTAAATCGGAAAAGTCAACGTTTTTTCTCCCAACCTATTACCCAAACACTCTACTTTGCTTTGATAATAATAGAAAACTATTGAACAATGTTCAGAATAAACATAAGAAGATGTAATCTAATACTTTACCAAAGGCTTGAACCTTTAATATGTTGTGTAAAAAGGGTGTTTCTCAACACTGATTTACAGAAGGACGTCAGTCACTTTTACCCACACTGATAAGACTAGAGGCCAAATTGTTCTTCCTTGTGGAAAATCACATATTTTGTATTTCAGTGATACAACACCATGCCAGTGTTTCTACATGTTTAAAAATCATGTTTACATCACTATCATGTTTATATTACATGAGTACTGCTAATGGTGAACGTCCCCATTGCCACTCCTAGAGCCCTTGGGATGAGCAGGTTAAAGACTTCAATTAATTTGTGAAATATCTGAACATCTAATAAATGGATTGGCACAAAATTTAGTACAGAGATTCATGGTACACAGACGCTGTATGGTAATGAGTTGGTTGATCCACTGACATTTCCTCTAGTGCCACCACAAGGTTCACATTTGTGGTTTTTAGTGAAATGCTTAAACAACTGTTGATTGTCATGAAATTTGGTACACACATTTATGTCCCCCTCAGGATGAATTGACTTAACTGTGGTGACTTTCCATCTAGTCAAAATTTGAATTCATGTAATATTTTGGTTTATGACCAATTGCCTGCAAAAATAATGTCATTCTCATCAACTTCGTGCTTTGTGCTAATTAGAAAATGTTAGCATGCTAACATGCTAAACTAAGATGATGAACATGTTAAACATTACAACTACTTAACATCAGCATGTTAGCATTGTTATTGTGAGCATTAGCATGCCGACTTTAAATATTTAGCTCAAAGTATCACTGTGCTTAGCCTCACAAAGCTGCTAGCATGGCTGTAGACTCTTTGTTCTTGTTTTAATATAATATTCTATAAATTTCAAAATGTGTTTCTCCCATATTACAAGCAGGCTTTCCCTTAGCATTCCTCGTTGCAATACAGTCACATACTTCAAGCCACTCTTGCTGAATAATTTTCTTTATTATTTTTATTACAATTTAAAGGCCTTATTATTTATTTATTTTATTTTATTTCATTTTTGTTTTTATTTTATCTTCGTTTTTTTCTTTATATTATCTTTAGCATGTATCCTCAAGACATTTAGATATTAATAAATGTCTTAATTTATCCTATAACTGGTTGTTTGTTTCTTTGAGCTGCAGTAAACAGGTCACTGTTTGGGACAAGAATTTATGGTTATAAGAGTGATTCATTGATTAAATTGAACAAGGATTAGTGCTTCCTCTTGGCACTACCAAATCCTAACACCTAGTGGTTTCAAGGTCAAGGTCATTAAATAATAAAGTATTAATACTCCTACATTTAATATAACATGTTTTTCCCATGTTACAAGCAGGAAATAGATTTATTTTAATGATGTATGAAGATAAACCTGTAGAGATGTGAAACTGGACTGAGACACAGTTGGTAAATCATTACACCCAGCATGATTGTCAGTCTTGTTAAAGGGGGAAACAAGATATAATGTTAAACATTTATCTTTGTAGTGTGACACTGTGATACACTGTGTACCTTGTGTATTTTTTTTTGTCACATCTCTTGCATCCTTGTGCTATATTACCTTTTTTATAGTTTGTTTAATGTCTTTATTGATTTGTTTTTCATCATCTTATTGTTTCTTCTGTTTTTTATGGTCATCTTTATTATGCAACTCTTACTTTTTACAATAAGATACTTAAATGGACTTTTGTAAGATGTCTGATGTGTTTGTCAGTAACCATATTAAAACTCTGGCAGCAAAACAAATGTCCTACTTGTAGGATGACTTGGATGATTCATAGATAATTCGTTGGTAAAACAGCATTTCTTTCATTTCAAACTAAGAGACATGGAGAATACCTCACCCCTGGACCTTGAACTGACCTATTTGCTAAGTGGGTTTCTGTCAGCAGGATATTACCCAAAAGTTAAACACTGTGACAAAATGGAGATTGAACAGACCTTTGGAGAAACTCTTTCTGATCAATAATTTGAATTATGGCCTGAACTAAAAGTATAAGCTGACTCTAAGGCCACTTGGAGAAAGACCAAACAAAACCCCACCTTAAATGGGACATAGAAGCTCTAACTCACATTCCTGAGGACTTTTGATTAATGTTTGGTCAATATGTATTTGTATTTTAAAGTCACCTAAGTGTTTAAGTTTTGATCTATTAACCTCATAGACAATCATATTTTTATTTTTTATTTTTATTTTAGTTTGAAGTTTCCTTTTCTTCTTATTATTATTATTTAATAGTCACATTGAATGCTTTTATATTATGAAGTAACGGTCATGTTGAATTTATATTTGAATACATTTCTGAAAGTCATCTAATTACATAAATGTTGCCTAACTATTTCATTTCACTATAACATTTAACTTTTATTTCAGTGTAGATGGTTTGAGATGTGTAAATTGTTTGAGAAAGTTGAATCAATGAAGGTTAGATACTTAGACATCATGAAGTGTTAATATGAAGGTTAATGTTTGTTATGTTATTAGAAGAACTGACTTATTATGAAACGTATGTAAACTGCTTAACTGTTTTCCTGAATGGTTTTACAAATATGACACAAGGTGACAGGAAATGTTCAGACCTAGTGACTTGAAGTGTGATTTCTTCATCCAAAAACTCAGACTTCCCCAAAAAATTCCTTTATTTCAGAGGATCCAGCTGCAGTCATCAGCCAAGTCTAACGTCCCCGAAAACAAAGAAATTGAATATTCATCAACAATTTGGCACGAAAACCTTTAAAGACACCCCAAAACTCTGCCTGTTTTTGAACAAATTATAAAGAGGAAAGCTTAACTGAACTCAGTTGAGCTGACCTCCAGAACTCTAGAAAAATTCTTAGGACGCCTCTTTTATTTGATTTTCAACCAAATATACGTATTTAATCTTTTATTGAAACAAGTTAGTTCGTTTTTGTTTTATTTGTAACATTACGTTTTCTATTTCTACGTACAGTATTTTGTTTTTGAAGTAAACGCTGCTGAAGATCTGAGTGTAGTCAGATTAAATTTGCAGCAATTACTACAAGCCAACCACAGCCTGAATCCGTAATTTAAACTCCTGAAGAAGAAAACAACGCTTGAAACTGAATCTCTAGCTGCTTTCTGAGAGCAATACTGAAAACTAGACGTTAAGCAGGCCTAGAGACTCTTTCAGAGCAGCCTGGAACGACTTGACTCCTTCTTACCGGTGTTCAACACCTCACACACGAAAACGTGCCCATAGTCCGAAGCCTGATCCGGACTCTTCACTGCCAAACACTGCTGGTGACGATACACCAAACAACGTTGGATCTGCCGAGATGACGCCTCTACCACGACAGAACACCTCAACAGTAAGGCATAACATGGCTTTGAGATCAAGGGTTGATGTCCAATAACGTTAAAATTATAAGATAATTTCTTCAGAGAAGTTGAATTAGCTTTACCTTAGCATCCCCCATTGCAATACAGTCACATACTTCAAGCCACTCCTGCTGAATAATTTTCTTTATTATTTTTATTACCATTTAAAGGCTTTTTTCATATTTATTTTTATTATTTTATTATTTTTTTCTTTATATTACCTTTATCATGTATCCTCAAGACATTTAGATATTATGAAAAGTGGTTGTTTGTTTCTTTGAGCTGCAGTAAACAGGTCACTGTTTGGGACAAGAATTTATGGTTATAAGAGTAATTCACTGATTAAATTGGACAAGGATTAGTGCTTCCTCTTGGCACTAACAAATCCTAACCAAAAAGGTGCCAAAAGTGGTGCTCCCATTAACAAGGTAATTGAATAATAAAGTATTAATACTCCTACATTGAATATAAAATGTGTTTTTCCCACGTTACAAGAAGGAAATACATTTTTTTAATAATGTATGAAGATCAACCTGTAGAGATGTGAAACTGGACTGAGATACAGTTGGTAAACCATTACACCCAGCATGATTGTCAGTCTTGTTAAAGGGGGAAACAAGATTTACTTGTTTCAGTGGCTATTACTAGAATTACATAATATGGCTCACATTTATAATAATGATACTGTGGTAGTATAATGTTAAACATTTATCTTTGTAGTGTGACACTGTGATACTCTGTGTAGCCTACCTCGTATAAAAATGTTTATTTTGCCACATCTCTTGAATCTTTGTGCTATATTACCTTTTTATAGTTTGTTTAATGTCTTTATTGTTTTGTTTTTTCATCATCTTATTGTCTTCACTGTTTTTTATGATCATCTATATTATGCAACTCTTACTTTTTACAATAAGCTACCTAAATAGACTTTTGTAAGATGTTTGATATGGTTGTCAGTAACCATATTAAAACTCTTGCAGCAAAACAAATGTCCTCCCACTGTGTGGAGCACACAACTTGATTTGACCTGAATTCCCTACTACAAACAGTACTTTACGAGGCAGGAAGAAAACGTGCCAACTGGAGTAGTAGAGAAGAGATAGACCGTGTCTTTTCCTCAAAATCACCACTTATTTCCTGTTTATGATTTGCCAAACAGTTTAAATAGATTGACACATTTGCTCAGAGTTGTTTTATCACTACACAACAGGCAATGTTCCAAAAAAGCTCAAATAGTGGAGTCACAAAATCCAAAGTTGGTGTGACCTGAACAGGGGTCTGTCTCATTTCGCTTGTCAGATTACCTCAAGACAGTACAATGAATTTCCACCTAGAGGTGGGAACACCACAACACATCACAACACACATCCTCACTTCTCCACTCAGGTCGTGCTCTCCAAAAAAGTATGAAAAAGCCCCTCAGCTAATTAAAATAACAAACAAAAACCCCTGGCTGCCAGCTGCACAGTATTCATGCGGTATATCATACCTTGACAGTACAAGCATATAATGTATAATGTATAGCCCACTCACCCACCACACATGAAAAATGTGTATATATCCCGAAACAATGAGGTGGTACACAAGTGCAAGTGGCAAGAGGGAGAGGAGAGGAAAGGAGAGAGAGAGAGTGTGTGTGTGTGTATATATGTGTGTTTGTGTGCGTGCCTGTGTGTGTGTGTGTGTGTGTGTGTGTGTGTGTGTGTGTGTGTGTGTGTGTGTGTGTGTTTATATGAGAGGATGAAGAGGGTGAAGATTCATAGATGCGCCTCATGTTCTGATTATTAACTTGCTTTTATTATTTCAACAGTAATTTGCAATTTATTCTGTTACCACATGGGTATTTAGCCAAACCCTTATACTTGTTGATTAGCTGATTATTGCTGTGGTTGCTTGCAGCTTGCAGTAACCACACCCACTGTCACATTTAGAGAAGGGAGTACTGAGGAGAACTAGAGCGACTACATTGTAACTTGGAGTCAGGCCAGCAGGGTGCAACAAGGTATGTGAGCAGCAGAAAAAGCCTCAAATATTAGCCTATTTTAGAACCCTCTAGCATGTATGTAAGATAAAAAAAGGTTTATCCTTATCAACTTTAAAATGCCCACTGGACTGGGATTATGTAAGGAAATTCTTAGGCAACAATGGGATTTGTACTTCATTCAAAAATGTCTTCATTTATACCGTTAACCTTCATTAAACATGATTATATGACAGATATTTCATTATAAGTACCACCACAAAGGAACAGAGGATACAATTGATTGACATGACACAGAGTGAATACAGGAAGTGGTTGCAACTTCAGTGTACTGTACATTGCTGCCCCCTACTGATGTAAAGCAAAATTACTTCTACTTTTCCCCTGATGACAAGTACAAATACACAAGTAGAAAGCACAGCTCAAGGAAAAAAGACTGTCAAAGAAACCAAACCAAACCAGCATTCTATAATATTAACAATATCAAATCAGTTGTCGTGACTGAGCCCTGTTCAAATGTTGAGCTTTCATTCTTTTGAGGATGAAAAGTAACTTGCAGTTCTTACATCTATACTCAACAATTTAGCCACTGCTCACTAACAAACGCACTCTAGTGGCAGTCCTCACATTTACGTTGTATCATCTTTTATTTCCCTAGATCAGAGTTTTGGCAGTCAGCAGACTGATCATCAGGGTCACCAGGGAAGTTAACTGGCCTGAGGCACTGCTTGCTTTCATCATTCTGCCTGCAAGAGAAGAACCAAAGTTTACATAAAGTATATCGATTGAGATGTCATCTACAAGCTTGCTAAAGTTATGAAAGCATAAGCAAGCTTTACCTTTGCTATCTGGCATCAGGACTAGTGGTCCTAGTGAGATGGTTTCAGTGTCATGGTAGGATACATCTCTCTGAACTCTCCTGTGGTAACCCGGGTAGCAGGGCTGCAGGAAAACAGCATTAGAGGCTTCTGCTGACACTTTTACACAGAGTATTGCACATGTTGATAATCCATCTCATTTCACTTCAAACACACACAGAGTTGTACTTACAGCTGTGCAGTTGTTGTGGCTCAAAAGACACAGGTGGACCTGGCAGTGCAGGTAGATGGATGAAAAGTTGGTGAAGGTGAACATCCTGAAAGAGAAACGGGCCACGGTGGAGATGCCATTTTGAACCAGCTCTACTGTACCATCTGCTGGGTTTGGACACCTGGAAGACAGGGAAGATGGTAAAAGTTACAATGTAAGCAGGCAGATGATAAAGTAAAGCAAGAAAGTTAAGTTGTTAAAAAGAAGATGGGTAGAGCAAGTGAAGGGAGGCCCTTGTAGGGGCTATTAATTTTTCAGATTTTGCTAATCAAGCACAAGAAACCAGTGTGCGGAGACAGGGTGAAATTGCAATAGCTCCTTTACTCTTCAGTAATGAGATCCCAGCGGACAGGATAGTTGGCGATGTTGACAGGTGAGGCCCAGCAAGAGTCCAAGATGGTGGAGATCTGCCGTTCGTCAATTCCTTCTGTCCGCACCTCGATGTACAACCTCTGGTCTATTTCCATTTCTATGTTATGGCTACTGGTGAGGGGGAAGTGGAAGCCTGCGTCCTGATAGGGGATCATTCTCATATGATAAAGTCCATGGCCAGATGGAAGCTTCTTCTGCACAATGCTACAGAAAAACAACACATAAGGTGACTGTTACTCATTAATTAAGATACAAGGGACAGACCGCCCTTTTTCATATTCTAGGTTGATTACTGAAAGTGTAGAATGTGAGTAGTGGCCAATTACACCAAACTGATAGCAAAGGGCACCTATTCCCATCAGTCTTTGTCACTGTCGTTATCACTGTGTTCTTGTAAAAAAATGCACAGCAATTTTGAATTAGCTATAGTAGCAACAGGAATCAAATAAAACATGCAGAGATTTTATTGTGACTATCACCTCTCTACAGGGTTGATGCCCACAGCCATAGACAGTGTCTCGGTCAGAGGATATTCACAGTAGAAACGCAAGTGGATGTTCCTCTGGCGGCTGATCAGACCTTCATGAGGGTCCACATCACCCTGGATGGTGTTCTCATAGATGAAATGGGTTCCATTGCTCTTAAATTTAAATAACAAAGTGGTATAAGTTACTTTAAACTTAATACATCTTATGGAAAAGATTTACATGTAAGACAATAAAGATTGTTTATTTTTTAGACGCAATATGCTTTTAACTGATCCATATGAAGTTTACATCTAAAATGCTGTTTAGACTGTTTCTATGAAATGTATGGCCTGTACCCTCAGTACTGTTCCACACAGCTGGTCATCATTGTCGAAGTGGAACACCAGCCGTCCGTCCTGGACAGTCCCATTGCAGGAGTGCTCACGGAGGTGTAGGGCACTGGAGTGGAAACCAGCTTCAAACAGCTGGCAGCGGGACAGGGACATGGTACCTGAACTACTGATACAAGTGATGGATGAGTCTGTGAAAGAGAGATAGAAATAAAAAAAATATTTGCAAGTGACAACATAATGTGTTTAAGCTTGTTGAGGCAAACAGTCATTTGTTGTGAGTGACTTTTTAAGTTTGTATTCACAGTTATGAACTTGTGTTACAGTAGACCAAATCGTTGGCTGACAGCTGTGATTGCTGATGTCTGGTAGTTAAGTCATAGTTTAAAAGTTTGATGAGATAAAGTTATCTAATGTAGAAAATCTGATCTATTATAATTTGTAAACTCATAAATAAAATGCATAATTCAACTTTTCAGCCATGAAAAAAAATCATATTCCAACAATTAAAACAAGCTAAAGTTCAGTGTTATCTTGGCTCACACGCAAGAGATCTGAAAAACAAAGCAGTGCTTTAATAGGAGCTGCCCTCACCATAGCTCTCATTGTTGGCTCGATGGTGGTGCTCATCACAGAAGCAGCCATACACACCATCCTTCTCACCACACCACTCATGCTCTGCGCAGTCCAGATGTTCACAGGGGTCTGACTCAGCTGGAGAAATAGTGGGGAGAGAATAAGACAAAGAGTGATGAAACTGAAACAAAATGACAGATCATACATATAACTAACACAGTGCAAACATACCACACAGCAAAGCAGAGTGCCACTCAGGAATGTTCAAACCCAAGACAGAGCAGGTCCTTTCATAGGCTGAGACAGCAGAACACAGCATGCCATTGGCTGGGGTGTAGAGGCAGAGATCATAGACACAGGAACTGAAAAAAGGCTGGGGGTCTGAGTGCAGGTGACAGGCACTGAATGGACCACTAGAGTTGGTGATGACACTACAGAGTTCAGAGTATTCTTCCATGAAGGGACAGTCGTTCAGTCCATCACTGTTCTGATTATCAGTGGATCCACACCTAAAATAGAAAAACCATTATACATGACTTGAAATGAAGTACAAGGCGTGGCTTGCAAAATTTGTATTAAAATATGTGGTGGTCAAGCCAAAAAAGCCAATTTTCTTAATGTAGTAAAAGGTTTCAAGGTGGTCAGGCAGAAAAACAAGACTGTTAAGTTCATATACTGAACTGCATTTAACTGACAGTGACAATAGTTTGCAGTTTGTGTTAATATTCAGCATACTATAGCTGCCATTACAGTCTGTTACATTAACTTCAAAATTACCCCTCACTGTTTTTCCTAACAACTTACCCTGGTTGACTTGTGGGTGCCTTCCAGCTGTGTCCAAAGTCATTGTCATTTTGTGCCAGTGTACCATTGGGCAAGACTTTGTCATCTGCAGGATCGTTGTTGAAGTTACCACACATCCCAGTGACTCTGTTTTCACAGTGTTGGCCGATTCTGACCAGTAAAGTACTCTGACCGTCAAACTGGACTATCAGGTCACTGGCATCAACCACTATGTAGCTTCCCTGCCTTAACACCCGCGCTAAGGTTCCTGCAGTGGTCGGAAGAGACACTTCAGTGTCATTTACCTGTGAGGATGAAAGATTAAAGAGAGATGGAGAAGAGATGGGGAGGTACTTATTGTCAGTCATATTTACACTTAATATATAGATATAGAAAGTTGTATATAATTAAGTAAATATAGTTTACTGTACCTTTACTCTTTTGTTAGGGCCGATCCTGACGTATGCACTCTCTGGTGGATTTGAGAGGTATATATCCACTGCTGACACAAATGACACACGGTTGTTGCCACGGTGATTATTGGTGGCTACTACCCGAAACTGTGTTTCATTGATGCCGTGGTTCACACTCTCAGTGATGACGTAAGAGCATGTGCCCTGGAAATGTGCCAGTGCCCCATCAAAGGTGATGTAGTGTGGGTCCCCCCACACAGTGCATGTAGACATTGCATCAAAACAGCCCAGCTGGCCGTTTTTGATGGTGCACTCTTGTGCAGGGGTGCAAGATGCAGCAGAACAGTGCAGGTCATTGGGAGCATGGCATTCACATCGCTGGGAGCATCCTTCTGTCCAAAACGATTCACCAGCCTTTAGCGTAAGAAAGAGAAAAGAACATATTTTTCATGAAAATGTGGCTTATTGCAAACATAGAAAGCATTAACTGGGATGTGACTTACTTCATAGTAGAGGCCATTATATTGGCAGCCACAGCTTTCCACAGGGACACACCTTGTCCCACTCCTGACAAAGCCCTCATCACAGAAGCATCCCTCAGAGCAAGCCTGCTCGCAGGTGGCATTAATGCTGCTGGCACAAGTGTGTCCACAGTCAGTACCACACAGCTCATAATGGCTGTTGGCTGCACAGTCGAGTCCTGAATAAGTGAGGAAACAAATAGTGGTCAATGTCAGGTGTTGATTAACTAAGCCTGTATATAGATACAATAGGTCAAGAGACTTTCCTGCTGTTTCATATTTGTATATTACATAAACAATGCAATGACTTGCCGCAGTTGGTGTTCTGTCTCCAAGGGTAGATTCGCACATTAGCAGACTGACAGGCACTGACATATGCCTGAATGGCCCTGCACAGAAGATCCTGGCGCTCATTTCCTGACACACATACATCAAACACACAGTCATTGAAAAATGGTCTTGAGTCCACCTGCTCATGGCAGAAGCTTAACGGTCCATCGGCTGCCTGAATCACATCACACTGAGCTCTAGCAGGAAGCTCATTGGCACACTGCGGACAAGAGGAGCCACACCCATCACTGCAGGTGTAATTGCCCGCCACTTTCCAAGCTGTCCCAAACTGAGATGGAGTGGTGACCATCATTCCAGAAGGGGTGTGGAACTCATCATTTGGATTTCCATTGAAGTTTCCACAAAGTCCACACATTTGTCCACTGTTGGAGATAATAATAAAATGAAAAAATAAGTGCCAAAAATACAATAATAGGTCATTACCATTTGCGTAGAGTATGTGTGTAATTATCACAGTAATGCATTCCACTTTGAGCATTGGTAAACAGCAGATACCTGTAATTTGAAGGTACAGAGATAAACACTGTACTCCATCCATCATATGTTACACTCAGGCCAAAATCAGAGCTGACATATGTGTAAGATCCACTTGCATAGACAGACACACGACCTCCATTCAGTAGAACTGGTAAATTGTTTATTATTCCATTCACCTATACAATTGAAAAATAATGAAAATTTTGAAATGATGTTTATACTTGTATTATAACCTGGGCAATACTTTTACAACTAATAACAATGTTGATATGTAAGAGTTTAACAAATCTTGAATTGTTCAACTCACCTCTACCACACCATTTCTGTCCCTTGAAATATGCACTCGATAGCCCCACACGTTCACATAAACTTCGGCTGTAATTGAAACTGGCAACCCATTCCACGGCTCATTCTTAGCCTCCACAGAAAATTGATGCAGGCCATCAGTGGTGTTGCACATGGTTGCCAGAACATAGCGGCAGGTTCCCTGGAAGTCATAGGCTTTGCCATCAAAGGTGAAGTAGTGGGGGTCCCCAGAGGCAGAGCAGGTGCCATGAGGGTTGGGATGGCAGCCAAACTCACCCTCTACCACACGGCAGGACTCCTGGGGACCACAAGTGTTTGGGATACAGTGGACTGCTCCAGTTGTGCCATTACAAGTACACAAGCTCTGACATTCTTCACCATCCCAGAACTGTTCACCACCTTCCCAATAGCGTCCCTGGTGATGACATCCGCAGTCTGTTGGTGGCACGCACTGGTTGCCATTGAGGACAAAACCATCATCACACTGGCAACCCTCCTGACACAGTGTGTCACAGGAGAAGGGGAAGGAAAGGCTTGGACAGGCGGATGGACAAGTTGTTCCACAGAGTTCATAATGGCTGTTTAGGGGGCAGGTTTGCGCTAGAGAAGAGAAAAGATTAATTTAAATCAAATCAATTAATTTATCAACTGTATATTTAAATGAAAGCCGCCTCAAATAAAAGCAGGAAAATGCTTACCACAACCAGTTGTATTTCTCCATTGTCCTAGGGCAACACCCAATTGCTGACACATTAGTGCATAATCTTGAAGGACCTCACATAGCGCTGATGCTGGATCTCTTGAGGCACTAATTATCTCCACACATGCTTCCACATTCTGCCATGGGTCCACCGTGGCCCAACATTGGGCAAATGGCCCATGTGATGAGACAAGAATGCCACAGTACTCACTAGAGTTGTAATTTGTTGTAGAGTTGTAATTTCTACTCTCCACACAATGTGCAGCAAGGGAGCCATCCCGCCAACTGTCCCCAAAGACCTGAGAGCTGTTAACCAAGATGCCATTGGGTGTCTGGAAATCATCATTTGGATGACCATTGTAATCACCACAGAGTCCACCAAGTGAACCATTGTAAATTCCAGGTGCAGTGACTCGAACAAAGTGAGGCCAGACTGTCTGTACCGTCACACCAAAGGAGGTGCGAAGGATGATACTGTCAGTGCTGCTGTGATAGATGCGGATTCGGTTGGACGCTGAGCTGAAAGGTAGTCTGATGATCTGACCATCAACCTAAAGGGTAATTTAAACAATTAGTTTGATATTTTATAACCAACTGCAAGTTCAAAACAAAACTACAACAAAGGGGCATGCAATGTAGAAATAATAATATACATTTTTATTAAAACCTTTCTCTGGTGTTATTATTAATTTCATCACGTTTGTCTCTTGAAATATAGTAGTCGTCATATCAGTAACATACCTGTACTCTACTCCTTCTTGCCATCTCAATGGACACGTGTGTGCCCTCTGCCTCAAATTTCAGCACCCTGGCAAAGCCCTGATGGCCACTGGGCACTTTCTCTGCTGTCACCACAAAGTGGGGGTGACTAGACAATCCCACTACTTTGGCAAGGGTCAATCGACATGCCCCAGGATAATGGTATGACAGACCATCAAATGTATGATATGACCCTGGGCCCCTTGTCCAGCATGTTCCATAGCTGTTAGGTCTGCATCCTCTTTCACCCTCCTCCACACCACATGATTCAAGTGGGCCACAACCATGGGAGTGGCAAGTCATTGAGCCAAATCTGCAGCTACAACGTCTCCCACAGTCCTGGTCTAGTATTACAGTCTCTCCAGAGCGGTAGTAGCGACCCTCAAAGCTACAGCCACATTCAGCATGAGGGACGCAGACCCCACCACTGAGGATGTAGCCCGAATCACAGATGCAGCTCTCCTGGGCTGGGAGAGGGCAGTTGTAGGTAGAATTGGGATTGACACAGGTAGCAGGACATCCTGTGCCATTGGACACAAAGTGGCTGTTGGCAGGGCAGGGAATTTCTAAGAAAAAGAAAATAACATTGAACATTGACATTTAACCAAAATGATTATATGAAAAAAATGTTGAATAATTGACAGGCATACCACAGAAGCCTTGTCTCCTCCAGCTTGGGAGCTGTATGCCATTCTGTTGGCACTGACTTGCATACACATTCAGTGCTTGGCACAGAATCGGCTGGTACCCTCTTCCCACACACAGATCGTACACACAACTCTCCACAAAGGGCTGTGGGGGAAGTTGTTGATGGCAAGCAGCAAAGGGTCCAGAGCTGCTCTGAAGGATACCACAATGGGCATTGTTGTTGTATAAAGCATTCTGAGCCTCAGTGCAGACAGCACAGTCCTGACCTCCACATGGTGCCTCACAACCAGGCTCATCGTCCCCTGATGCTTGCCAGCTGTTGGCAAAAACCACATCAGAGCTCACAACCTCACCTTGGCGGGTTCGAAAGTCATCCTCAGGGTGATTATTAAAGTTTCCACACAGGCCACATGTTGCATTCTGGTAAGTGTAGGGCACACTGATTCTGACATAGTGGTTGACGTCATAGGACACCACCAAGCCAAAGTCAGTACTGACGATCACAGAAAAACCTGACTCATAAACCTGGACAGTGCCATTATTGAGGGAGAATGGAGTGGCTGCAAAGTTTCCATTAACCTGCAAGCACAGCAGGAAGCAAAGACAGTTATAAAATTATGAACAAGCTAAAAATATTTCACCAAGTGCTGACCAATGCAGTCTCAATTACTAACCTTAGCCTCACCATGACGTCCTTTGACAAGCTCAATAGTTTCATTATAGACAAACACTTTGACCAGTCGTGTCCAAGAAACTCGAGTGCTGCCCCGGTGCTCGTTCTTGCCCTCAACTCTATAGTAGGGCAGCCCACGACCACATTGTTCCGAGAGAACATAAGTGCAGGTGCCCTGGAAGTGAAACACTGTGTTATCGAAGGTGTAGTAGTGTGGATCACCACTTATGGTGCAGGTGCCCCTCTGCACTGTCTGGCAGGAGAACTGGAAGGTATCACGACGGCATATTTGGGAAAAGGAGCAGGGTTGGTAATGACACTGTAGGCCCCCTGAGGTGCAGGTGCACCTCTGTGCACAGGTATTGTCGCTCCAGAATGCGTCACCCAGCTGCACAGGTTGACCTTTGAAGAGGACAGAAGAAAAAAGTCAGTCAAGCATTTACTTCAACATGCAAACACCATTATCATTTTAACTATCTGACTTTTTAAATTTTTGGAGGCATTTTGTCTTCACTGCCTTCAGAGAGAAGAGGACGGCAGGCAAGAATGATTCCCAGTTGCCTTAAACCAGGGACACCGCATGGTCATTGTCAGCATCTTGACCTTGTAGGACACAAAGATGCCCCCTACCATTTGACTTTTGAGAACTACTTTGGCATATCATTACAAATTACACATTTATTTTCAACTTTACTTGCAACTTAGATTATCAGTATGTTATCATATTTTAATGTAATGCCCTTTAAGTGCACAATATATTCAGCCGTGTGCTGCATATAAAACTTGATTGATTATTTCTACAACCAGCACAGATTTTCAACAAGTGGAGTTACTGAAGAAGTACCTAAGGTGATCACCCTCAGTGTCCTGTGGTATTACCGTACCATTGAAAGTGCAGCCTCTTGATCCATGGTCTGTCCGGAAGGCCCAGCGTCCAGGTACATTGACGTTGCTGCTCAGGCGGAAATTTGAGTTATTTCCTGTTGCAGTGTTAGAGAATGATCCAGGGATGGTGAAATGGTGGGTGGAGTTTATTGTGTCATATCCAGCCTGGAAATGCATGTCACATAGATAAAACAAATTTTATGTTTTGAATTTGTACGTTACTGTTAAATAAGGCATGTAAACTTAAAAAGACTTATTTTGTAGTACAATGGCTATAATTTTAATGGCTCTGACCTGCACACTGTGATTGGTTAAGGCTATTATCCCATAGTTCATCAGCACAAATGAGTAATGGCCACCAGAGATCAAGACTGCTTGGGCAGTTGTTTCCTGAAAAAACATACTCATTGTTTTTATAATGAATTTAGTAATAGTTTTATGGTAGTATAATAATGATAATACTGTAGATAACACATATTACACATCATATGTATTTCACCATTTAGAATAAGTTGACTTACTGTTCCAGTTTTTGGATAGTATGCCACCTCATACCATGTTGCAACAAAGACCCAGTTGGCAGTGAAGTTCAACCCTGGGAAATACCTATTAATGTCTTGTGTAGCTTGTTGGAGAACATTGCCGCTGGTGTATTGGTTGTAGTAAACCTGACCATTTGCTCTGTTGTCTAAATCTGTCCAGAATGGTGCTATGATGTCTCTGGATCCATGTGCTGGGAACCTCTGAGGCACGTAAACACTCCATGATGAGTCAAAGGTCAGGTGTCCATTGTGGTTGACCTGTAAACACATCAACCAGTTCTTACTAGCAAAGAATCAGTAGATATTGACTATAGTCTCAGACAATTGCATGTTATCAAATAATATATTTTTGCTATAGTATTTTATTACCATATTATAAGATATCACAATATATTGACTACAACTATATCCAATACTGAGTAAAATTTGAAGTTTAATGTGGAGTATTATTAGTTTCGCAAAATATTGCACTTTTTGCTACATTCTTTAATTTTATTTATTTGTTTTTGCATGTGCACAATACAGTTCTTGTTTTGAAAGTTAAAGTGTATGAAAATGTTATCCTTTCACAAATTATACCAGAATTGTTCAAAGCTTACAAAAAATAGATGTTTTATATTGCCAAAATAATTATTACATACATAAATCTGATCATACGAGTGTCCAAAATAAAGAAAAGGTCGTTGCAGGGCAATTTCAGGAGAACTTCCATCCAGTGCTTGAGAGCTTGTTGTTCCAGAAATTGGGTAGAGCGGTCCTAAAAAGAACAAAAGACATCACATTAAAAAATTAAAAATAGAATGAACATCCATGTTGGCCTTGTACAGTATCCTGCCAATGTTGTATAGTGTCTGATCTAATAAACAAAAATATGCTTTTTTGTGTTATTTATTTTATCTTATTTATTTTAGTATTTTTCTATACATTTTTGTTAGAGTGCAGAGCATGTCTTGGACTCTTTTTATTCAACATACTTACCAACCAGAATGTTAAAGAGCAATTTAACACCGGCTGAAAATCATGTTTTGGCTGACCTCCAGTGGTTTTACTTTTCACCTTGCTGCAGTGATAATGAAGTGCACTCTATGGTGTGTCAGTACACCATGACATCACTGCTGGGTGTGGCTACAGGTGCAGCAAAGTCAATTGACCTCATCCAAGATGCATCACACTTGTAAATTCCAATGAAAGGAGGCTGTGAAACACTACAGCTCAGCCTGGTGTTAAGTTATTGCATTTTGGACAGTTTGGAGACGGTTCAGAGAAGTTTGATTTAAACAGGCAAAAAGAATATCACAATAATCTAAACAAGAAGAAATAAAAGCATGAATAATCATCTCAACCTTGGTCACCATAGCTCATAATTTAGCAATGTTCCTCAATTGGAAATAACAGGAGCGCATAAGCTGGCTGACATGATTATCAAAGGACAGGGATTGGTCAAAGATGACACCTGAATTTCAGAGGTTATGCTGAACCCAAACACAACGACCCCATATGTTGCTTGATATTTGGATTAAAATTTTCAGGAGCAATTATAAGAGCTTTGGTCTTTTTTGCATTTAACTGAAGGCAGTTGTCAGCCATCAAAATCTTGATGGCATCCAAAAATTGATTGAAAATGGACAATCAGTTACTCTCATCAGGTTTAAAAGAGCAATACAACAATATCATCAGCATAAAAATGATAAGAGATGCCGCTATAACAGCTAATAATCTGTCCAAGAGGCAGCATATATAAAGAGAACAACATAGGACCCAGGACAGAAACTTCTCTTTAAGATGTAGCTGATGGACCTCTAGTTTGGTGGCTTTCCACAAGCACTCTATCTCCTTACATTTCCACCTAAAACTGCAGATTGACTCATAAATCCAGGGTGAGGATTTGACAGAGAATTGTCTGGATTTAAAAGGAGCCAGTATATACAATACAGAGGAGCACTGTCCATTAAATAACTGGACCAAGGTCTCTACGTCATTACAGATTAACAGGACATCAGGGTCAAATAAAGCTATGAAGTTTTCAGCTGTGCTCTGGTTAATGATGTGCCTATGGGACATATGTTTATGGGGCAGTGGATCCAAATTACAAGAAACATCAAAAAGAACACACTTATGATCGCTGACAAGGAAATCCTCCAAGCGAACATTATCAGTAGTTAGACCGTGTGCAAAACAAAGTCCAGGGTATGCCCCACTCTATGTCTGGGCCCAGAAACACATTGTATAAGGTTAAAGGACTCAGTAATATCAAGAAATTCAGATCCAACCTTAGAGGTAACATCATCAACGTGAAAATCAGCAATAATTAAAACTTTGTTCAACTTTATAACTCAAGATAAGAACTCAGTAAAATCAGACAGAATAGGGCCAGATGGGCCAGGAGGTCTGTAAATTAAAATACAATAGAAAGGCTTCAACCAACCAACTTTAGTCATGTGAAGTTCAAATGAGGGTAAAGTCTCAGTGCTAACTGACAGACAGTCAAAGCGATTTCTGATTTCTGCATATTTTTTGTAAAGTGCGACATGGGCTGTTATGTGTGATGGTATGTCTCCATGTGGGTTTTGGCAGACCAGTCAGAGTCAAAAGTTCTGGACTTATTTTTATTCCCACTCCACCCCTGCATACAGCTGTGGTAGTAGCTGTACTCCAGTGGCGTTAGGTATAATTCTGAAGTAATAGCTGCTTTGAGCTACTGATTTTGTAACTTTGTATGCCTGTTCTGTTAAAAGTAGAAAAAAATCTAAGCATTGGCTTACCTGAACTCTGAGGAGTCACTGTACCTCATGTAAGTGCAATAGTTACTGACAAAATGGCACAAAGAGCCAAATCTTACATTGTCAAGAAGCCCTGTCAAAAAATCCCTGATCTGCACCTGAATCTTTTTATGCAACAAAAACAAATCACTTGTCGTTTCGCTCTATTAGAAATTAAAACTTGATTGATTATTTCTACAACCAGCACAGATTTTCAACAAGTGGAGTTACTGAAGAAGTACCTAAGGTGATCACCCTCAGTGTCCTGTGGTATTACCGTACCATTGAAAGTGCAGCCTCTTGATCCATGGTCTGTCCGGAAGGCCCAGCGTCCAGGTACATTGAC
Organism: Thunnus albacares; assembly: GCF_914725855.1. Lineage (NCBI taxonomy): Eukaryota > Metazoa > Chordata > Actinopteri > Scombriformes > Scombridae > Thunnus > Thunnus albacares. The sequence continues at coordinate 13,242,340 of NC_058125.1, read as the reverse complement.
GTTGCTGCTCAGGCGGAAATTTGAGTTATTTCCTGTTGCAGTGTTAGAGAATGATCCAGGGATGGTGAAATGGTGGGTGGAGTTTATTGTGTCATATCCAGCCTGGAAATGCATGTCACATAGATAAAACAAATTTTATGTTTTGAATTTGTACGTTACTGTTAAATAAGGCATGTAAACTTAAAAAGACTTATTTTGTAGTACAATGGCTATAATTTTAATGGCTCTGACCTGCACACTGTGATTGGTTAAGGCTATTATCCCATAGTTCATCAGCACAAATGAGTAATGGCCACCAGAGATCAAGACTGCTTGGGCAGTTGTTTCCTGAAAAAACATACTCATTGTTTTTATAATGAATTTAGTAATAGTTTTATGGTAGTATAATAATGATAATACTGTAGATAACACATATTACACATCATATGTATTTCACCATTTAGAATAAGTTGACTTACTGTTCCAGTTTTTGGATAGTATGCCACCTCATACCATGTTGCAACAAAGACCCAGTTGGCAGTGAAGTTCAACCCTGGGAAATACCTATTAATGTCTTGTGTAGCTTGTTGGAGAACATTGCCGCTGGTGTATTGGTTGTAGTAAACCTGACCATTTGCTCTGTTGTCTAAATCTGTCCAGAATGGTGCTATGATGTCTCTGGATCCATGTGCTGGGAACCTCTGAGGCACGTAAACACTCCATGATGAGTCAAAGGTCAGGTGTCCATTGTGGTTGACCTGTAAACACATCAACCAGTTCTTACTAGCAAAGAATCAGTAGATATTGACTATAGTCTCAGACAATTGCATGTTATCAAATAATATATTTTTGCTATAGTATTTTATTACCATATTATAAGATATCACAATATATTGACTACAACTATATCCAATACTGAGTAAAATTTGAAGTTTAATGTGGAGTATTATTAGTTTCGCAAAATATTGCACTTTTTGCTACATTCTTTAATTTTATTTATTTGTTTTTGCATGTGCACAATACAGTTCTTGTTTTGAAAGTTAAAGTGTATGAAAATGTTATCCTTTCACAAATTATACCAGAATTGTTCAAAGCTTACAAAAAATAGATGTTTTATATTGCCAAAATAATTATTACATACATAAATCTGATCATACGAGTGTCCAAAATAAAGAAAAGGTCGTTGCAGGGCAATTTCAGGAGAACTTCCATCCAGTGCTTGAGAGCTTGTTGTTCCAGAAATTGGGTAGAGCGGTCCTAAAAAGAACAAAAGACATCACATTAAAAAATTAAAAATAGAATGAACATCCATGTTGGCCTTGTACAGTATCCTGCCAATGTTGTATAGTGTCTGATCTAATAAACAAAAATATGCTTTTTTGTGTTATTTATTTTATCTTATTTATTTTAGTATTTTTCTATACATTTTTGTTAGAGTGCAGAGCATGTCTTGGACTCTTTTTATTCAACATACTTACCAACCAGAATGTTAAAGAGCAATTTAACACCGGCTGAAAATCATGTTTTGGCTGACCTCCAGTGGTTTTACTTTTCACCTTGCTGCAGTGATAATGAAGTGCACTCTATGGTGTGTCAGTACACCATGACATCACTGCTGGGTGTGGCTACAGGTGCAGCAAAGTCAATTGACCTCATCCAAGATGCATCACACTTGTAAATTCCAATGAAAGGAGGCTGTGAAACACTACAGCTCAGCCTGGTGTTAAGTTATTGCATTTTGGACAGTTTGGAGACGGTTCAGAGAAGTTTGATTTAAACAGGCAAAAAGAATATCACAATAATCTAAACAAGAAGAAATAAAAGCATGAATAATCATCTCAACCTTGGTCACCATAGCTCATAATTTAGCAATGTTCCTCAATTGGAAATAACAGGAGCGCATAAGCTGGCTGACATGATTATCAAAGGACAGGGATTGGTCAAAGATGACACCTGAATTTCAGAGGTTATGCTGAACCCAAACACAACGACCCCATATGTTGCTTGATATTTGGATTAAAATTTTCAGGAGCAATTATAAGAGCTTTGGTCTTTTTTGCATTTAACTGAAGGCAGTTGTCAGCCATCAAAATCTTGATGGCATCCAAAAATTGATTGAAAATGGACAATCAGTTACTCTCATCAGGTTTAAAAGAGCAATACAACAATATCATCAGCATAAAAATGATAAGAGATGCCGCTATAACAGCTAATAATCTGTCCAAGAGGCAGCATATATAAAGAGAACAACATAGGACCCAGGACAGAAACTTCTCTTTAAGATGTAGCTGATGGACCTCTAGTTTGGTGGCTTTCCACAAGCACTCTATCTCCTTACATTTCCACCTAAAACTGCAGATTGACTCATAAATCCAGGGTGAGGATTTGACAGAGAATTGTCTGGATTTAAAAGGAGCCAGTATATACAATACAGAGGAGCACTGTCCATTAAATAACTGGACCAAGGTCTCTACGTCATTACAGATTAACAGGACATCAGGGTCAAATAAAGCTATGAAGTTTTCAGCTGTGCTCTGGTTAATGATGTGCCTATGGGACATATGTTTATGGGGCAGTGGATCCAAATTACAAGAAACATCAAAAAGAACACACTTATGATCGCTGACAAGGAAATCCTCCAAGCGAACATTATCAGTAGTTAGACCGTGTGCAAAACAAAGTCCAGGGTATGCCCCACTCTATGTCTGGGCCCAGAAACACATTGTATAAGGTTAAAGGACTCAGTAATATCAAGAAATTCAGATCCAACCTTAGAGGTAACATCATCAACGTGAAAATCAGCAATAATTAAAACTTTGTTCAACTTTATAACTCAAGATAAGAACTCAGTAAAATCAGACAGAATAGGGCCAGATGGGCCAGGAGGTCTGTAAATTAAAATACAATAGAAAGGCTTCAACCAACCAACTTTAGTCATGTGAAGTTCAAATGAGGGTAAAGTCTCAGTGCTAACTGACAGACAGTCAAAGCGATTTCTGATTTCTGCATATTTTTTGTAAAGTGCGACATGGGCTGTTATGTGTGATGGTATGTCTCCATGTGGGTTTTTGGCAGACCAGTCAGAGTCAAAAGTTCTGGACTTATTTTTATTCCCACTCCACCCCTGCATACAGCTGTGATAGTAGCTGTACTCCAGTGGCGTTAGGTATAATTCTGAAGTAATAGCTGCTTTGAGCTACTGATTTTGTAACTTTGTATGCCTGTTCTCTTAAAAGTAGAAAAAAATCTAAGCATTGGCTTACCTGAACTCTGAGGAGTCACTGTACCTATGTAAACAAACACATAAATATAATTGGACATATATCTGAGAATGCTAACATCAATACACAAAGGTCAGTTAATGAACTTGAAAGCATCAACCAAAATAAAACTGAATTTGATTAAATTTGGTTTTATTGAATACTTACTTATCATCCCCAAAAGCAGCACAGGCAAGATGACTTGACCTGCCATTATCCAAAGTTCAAAATTCAAATCTGCGGACCAAACATAATCAATTAGAATTCAGAAAAAAACTACAAAGCACACAGAAAGCATACTTTACTAAGGCTGCACATTCCTGTAAATTAGTTATACTGTATTAATAGCAGAGGATGTTCAAAGAACTATATTTATATTGTTTCAAATATGCATCAAAATGCCTAGTAGCAAACAGTGGCATACAGTATATGTGCAACATTTTGTATTCATGTAAGTGCAATAGTTACTGACAAAATGGCACAAAGAGCCAAATCTTACATTGTCAAGAAGCCCTGTCAAAAAATCCCTGATCTGCACCTGAATCTTTTTATGCAACAAAAACAAATCACTTGTCGTTTCGCTCTATTAGAAATTAGTACTATAATTCAGTTGGAAATAAGCGCCACATTTTTATGAAATCTTATAATGCGGCACAACAGTTTGGAAGTACTGTTTCCCTTCTACAAAATAAATTAATTACCTGTCCACGCGTGCTTCTTTTGTTCCTTTTCTTCTCATCTGTGTGAGACTGCAGGGTTGCAACTGACGTTTATACTGCTGAAGTTGGCACAGTCCCATAAATCTGTTGTTCGACCAGTTACAGGTGTATTGTATTGTATTGGGTGTGGAAATTGGGTGTGGAAATTAAGATGATCATCAGACTCAACATAAAGGAAGTGTAATATTCTATATTCTATTGAGTAATTAAATAAAGATATTTAAGTGTCAAAATACTTGCTGTAAAGTGGTATTTATCAAGATTTTATATCACAAAACAATATTGGTAACTATTGTTGTAAAGCATGAACTAAAGTCTACTGCCGAGAAAACTTTCAAGTGATATTCTTATGAAATGTAGTAACAACAGTAACTTTTGACTGTACTTTAACCGCACCCTATTTAACATTTACAAGCAGTATATAAACATTTAATAAACTGTTTATAACATACAAATAATTGTAATTGTGTATAAGTGTTTAGAAATGTATTGGTTAACAACCGTAACTCCTTCTGTGGGCACTCATAAGTGGATAAGAGAACTGTATACTTTTCTTTCACTGTTAACTGCTGAGAATGTAAAACCTGCTCTTTGTTGCAAGTTATTACCTCTGTCAAGGAGGTTATGATTTCAGTCCAATATGTTAGTTAGCAAGGTATCTCAAAAACTACTCAAAGGAATGCTTCACTTTTTTTCTCACTTGTGTCTAGTGTTATATAACCAGTTAGTTCTGGTTTTATTTGCCAAGGCTTTGAGATATTATCTCAGAGTTTTCTGAGATAATACTCTGAGAAATTATCTCAGAGTACAAAGCAGGTGAGTGGAATTTTAAAAAAAAAAAAATCACCTTACCCATACAACATTCCACTCACAAGGAATGTGTGGTTAAGTTCTGTTTCTGTTTTGGTTCTGCTTCATTGATAGTACAGTGACAAATTGAAGACTGTGAAAGTTTTTCATGGGATGAATTTAAATAAAAATACGGGTATAAATACAGTATACAGTACAACTGCACAACTGACAACATCTCTGAGATGAGAAAAAAAGACTTGCTTGAGTGACCACTCATCTTACTTGTTTAATTACTTGTTTACTCTCAGGTTCCAGGTTGTTTATTAATAGTTACCCAGTTTAAGTTTCTATTCATTTGAAACAATGACAGTAAAATCCCAACTGGTACATCTTGAAAATATTTGAAGTAGGCGTGTATCCATATGACATTCTGAAAATGAAAGTGTGCTTTACTGAAAAAACATGCCGTGCAAAGAAACAATTTGTAAAATTCTTAAGTAAATAAAAACACTAAAAAGAACAATGGGACGGCTCTTGGAAATGGTGCCACGGATTAAGGAGTGGTGTAACAACAAGACAATATCTAATACGTCTTGGCTTACCCGACTTGGCACCAATTATCCTGACAGTGCCAAGCTTTTTCAGCATAAATCATTTTCAGTTGTAAATCTGCAGAAAATTGAAAGAAAAAATCTGTTACATCTTAATAACACACACCCCAATAAAGATTTGATGATTAGAACCTGCAATGAGGACACAGAATTTGCTCTATATCTTACTGTTAATTCACATGTTGAAAACAATTGACAGGATTTTTTCATCCATGTTTTATTATTTGTTTAAAAAGCTCATGTCAATGATGACAATAAAAAGAGTGCAATGACATGAAACAACAGCACAATAGATGAGATGCCAAAGCAAATAGAAATGCCAAAGCAAATGATGGAAAGACAGATAATGAAGGTAGTGAGACTTTCAGGCACGTATGCTGTTGTCTTCTCTGTTGTTCTTTCCATTTACTGGCTGTAGAGACAAGTAAAACCAGTGTGGGTAGTCGGAACAAACATTTGTGGTACAAATCTTTATGAATAAATAATGTAATAATTCCAACAAACAGCAAAAAATTGAATGGTCAACATTGAGACAATTGAAATCTTCTTGCTTGCAAAAGTGAAACAAATGTGCAAAAATCAACAGAAGTGCACACACAGCTAATGACAAACTAACTAAATAAACAAGTGTCCGTAACAAAATACAGATGGGTATGCAACAAGTGTTATCCAAAGGTTCCAGGTGTCTTTATGTTGTGTCTGTCTGAACCAGTTTTATTCCCCACTGTGTTTGCTAATGATATCGTCGAGTCTTTTAAAGTTATGTAATTTAATAGTGTACAGACTTTTTTAATGAAGTGGTGTCTCTCCCCCAGTTAATTTTCCAAATAATGACCACAGCAAACACACATGAGTGATATAAACTAAGGAGACCATGTTTCAATTGAACATACCGTAACAATCATTCAACCTGTTATTTGGTCCAAGGACCAAGGAGTAAATGTGGTCATTTATAATGTTAAAGGACCAGTGTGTAATATTTAGTGGCATCTAGCAGAACGGACTTGGCAGAAATGGAATATAATATTCATAAGTATGTTTTAATTAGTGTATAATCATCTGAAAATAAGAATCGTTGTGTTTTTATTACCTTAGAATGAGCCCTTTATATATACAGAGGGAGCAGGTCCTCTTCTACAGAGCCCCCCATGTTGTACCACCATATTTCTACAGTAGCCCAGAACGGAGTTTCACAGTTCTCCTACTGTACACGCTTGGAAGGGGAGGGAGGGGTATTCATTTGGTTGTAGTTTGCATCCTCATCACTAGGTGCCACTAAATCTTACGCACTGGTCCTTTAAAACATATTGATAAAATATTCATCACTTCTATTGTGCAGCTACAGAATCTGGGAGGTGTCAAGGAGAAAAATAACAATGATAATATAAATATAATATAAATCCTGGTGACATGATGAGGATCGTGGTTGCAGTACTTAATACATTCATTTGAGAGAAATTATTCACAATAACTCAGTTCTTAAATGATTAAAAGCAAAACTAAACTGCTGTGTCTACATTATGAAAGAGAAAAATGTGTATACATGCAATTTTGTAAGTGATCTATTGTTCTCATGCAGAAACAAGTTGAATTAAAATTATGGATATATATATATATATATATATATCCATAATTTTAATTTACCCTGTCTGACTTTTTGAGGGACTCTTTCATTGTGTTGCATTTGTTTCTTGGTTTTGGTTTTTTCTGTTCCCTTGTGTGTTCCTCCTGTGTTTTTGTGTCACCTGTTTGTTTACGTTATTTCCTGTTTTATTTTGAAATATTTCCTCCTTGTGTCTGGTCACTTTACATCCTGTGTTTGATTATTTCATGTGTCTCATCTGTGTCTTGTTTCCCTCACCTGTGTTTCATTTGCAATCACTCCCTGTGTATTTATAGTCCAGTTTTCAGTTCGGTCTTTGTTGAGTTGTCTGCTTTTTTTTTTTCTGCTTTCGCTCTGTGTATGCTCCGAGTTTTTTTTTTTTTCCTGTGTTTATGGTCTTTGTTCCTGTTCCCAGTGTCTCTTGTGATTTTTGAGTTCTTTCATTAAATATTCAGCATCGTATCCAACCCGCCTGCCGTCTCTGCATTTGGGTCCACCTGCTCCATTCACCCACCTTTGTGACAATTCTGTGCAATGAGGCGTTATTACAGGGGATCTGCAGGTCTTAAAAAGTCTTAAAAAGCATTTACAAATATCTTTAATATTTTATCTTTCAGTAATGTTAATTATAAAATGTTTTTGAACCTGAATGTGGGCTGTCAGGAGACGTTATACACCTATGAACCAAAGGTGGGATTGTTGTGAAAGTGGATTGTGTACAAGCAAGAATTGCCTTTAATTTTTCATCCAAATAAGTTTGGTTAACCTTACTTCAAACCTGTAATATGATCGGACTGTTTTTGGTTTTTACCTGTCTTTCCGGATGTCAACAGTTTCAACATTTGTCTATCCATCATTATATTGCAGCCAGCCACCAGGGGGGTGATCCAGATGTTTTGGCTTCACTTTTGGGGAGCTGTCATGATGTCCATATTTATATACAGTCAATGGTTAAACCTTCAGGCATTTTTTTTTAGCAACTCAAAGTAAAGGTGATGGGAAAACATACTTTAAATGCAAATGCTATTTTATTGTTTAGTGCATATACATGGTTATCCACATGCATTTTGAAGTCATATATGATAGCATTTAGAGTTACAGTTGAATTTCAATGACTGTAGTACTGTGATTGAAATGAAGCAACTTTTCCTGTAATAGTAAAAAATAATTCTACAGTAGACGAGATCTGAAAAAATCAATATAAATTTAATTATATCTGTCAAAAAAGGAGTTTAATGTTATTTTTGTTTTTAGTAGTGACCCCTTGGCAACCCATTAAAAATCCTCCAATACCCACCGATGGGTCACAGCCCAGACAAACAATACAATATAGATTGTTGTTTTACTTATTTCTATGTATGTAATTTCTATGCAAAGGAAAATACAATTCAAGAGCAAAGCTATGGTTATGTCTTTCAAGTTTCTGTAAAATATAGATTTCATAGGCCTCTATAAACCTCATTCATTTCTAAATATAGGCAAAGGCTTTCACTCTATTACCCAGGATGAAAAATAACTGGCATGATTAGGCTACTGTTCTCTGATTAAAAAAATATCACATTCATCTGGTAATGAAAACATTACATTTGCCTCCTTAGCGTATGTGAGTTCATCTTTGAGTTGTTGCAGTCAGCAAAATGGCAAGCAAGATCATTGTGGAGGTCTCATCATTGTGTCTACAAGAGAACAACCAAAATATAAACTATAATCCATCCACATATGTAGCATCTACAAGGATACAGAGGTAATTCAATTCAATTCAATTTTATTTATATAGCGCCAAAACACAACAAAAGCCATCTCAGGGCACTTTTCACATAGAGGAGGTCTAGACCGTACTCTTTAATTTACAGAGACCCAACAATTCCCCCATGAGCAAGCACTTGGCAACAGTGGTAAGGAAAAACTCCCCTTTAACAGGTAGAAACCTCAAGCAGAACTCGGCTCTAGGTGGACGGCCATCTGCTTTGACCGGTTGGGTTGAAAGAGAAAGAGAAGAGGGGGACAGAGAAGTAGAACAACAGCAAAGATAAAAAGAAATGTACCTATCCTGGTATTTACCTGGCATGGTGACCAGAGGTCCAAGTGAGAGCATACTATGTCATGGTACGATACATCTCTCTTAACTCTGTGGTGATCAGGGTTGCAATAACAAATAACAATAACAATGTAGGCCTTTAGTATGAGCATTTATTCAAAGTGTCTCACAGGAAATGATCACTTTGCATTGACATAAAGCAGCTCAGAAATCAACCCTATTGCTTTTGGAGTACAGGATTATTTTACAAATTTTTCCAGTGGTTAGTGTCTGCAGTCCAAATATATGCAAAGATGTGAATGTGATTCTAAAAGGGATTTTTGTGTCTGACTGTATCTACATGTATCTGCCTGTATGTGTAAGTCCTGTATTGAGTGTTCGCCTTGTGTGAGACTAGCGACCCTGCCTCCCTCCACCTCTGATGTTCTGGTCATTTTAAGATTATAAAAAGTGTGTGGATGGATGGAAAATGGTACATACAGTTGTGCAGTTGTTGTGGCTCAAAAGACACAAGTGGACCTGGCAGTGCAGGTAAATGGATGGAAAGTTGGCAAAGGTGAAAATCCTGAAGGAGAATCGGGCCACAGTGGAACTGCCATTGACCAGCTCAACTGTACCATCTGCTGTATTAGGACACCTGGAAGACAGTGGCATCAACAAGTTTAGCAGGTGAAAAAAGAGTTAATATGTGGAAGAGAAGATTGGCAAAGTAAGTGGAGGGAGGCTAGAGACTGGCTGCAAACTTAATCTGGCAAATGAATCAAATGTGCTTGCTAACAGAGGGTGAAATTGCTTTTGATTATTTACATTGCGGTAATGAGATCTTGGCGGACAGGGTAGTTTGTGATGTTGACCGGTGTAGCCCAGCAGGAGTCCAGAATGGTGAAGATCTGCTGTTCATCAACTCCTTCTGTTCGCACTTCCACATACAACCTCTGGTTTATTTCCATTTCTATGTTTCTGTCACTGGTGAGGGGAAATTGGAAGCCAGCATCCTGATAGGGGATGATTCTCAAATGGTACTGTCCATGGCCAGGTGGAAGCTTTTTCTTCACAATGCTACAGAAAAACAACACAACGTGACTAAAAATGAGATGAGAAACAATTGTGTAGGGAGCTAGGATTGCATTTACAGAATTGGGATGAAATCACATTTGGATATATTTATCCAAATATGATTTTAAAGAGTATTTAAATACACACACAAGTATTTTGACCTATTAACACATTTATATAGTTTATACAGCGGTAAAACTGTAAATAGTAAAAAGCACATAAACTTTAAATGCAGTTGTTTGAGGGGTTAATAATGAGGTTAGACACCCTTTCCTGGTTTGAAAATTTAACCACTGCTTCAAATCACTTGTTTGAAGGGGTCTTATTGTAGGTGCAGATTTAACATTTTAGTGTGCCTCCTGAAGTTCAGATTTAGCATTGTGTAGCTTATATATTGACGCAGATACATGAAATTATTGAAAACTTTGTTGTGTTACATATACTCTGATACAGATCAGATTTTCACCATAAAAAGAACTTAGATGTTGACATACTGTGCTCTTGTAAAAAAAAAAATGTAATTTACTCATTAACACCTAAAACTAAAACAATAAAGCAAATAAAACATTGCTGAGGAGATGGTATTGTGACTGTCACCTCTCTACTAGGCTGATACCCTGATCCATAGACAGGGCCTGAGTCAGAGGGTATTCACAGGAGAAAACCAAACTAATGTTCAAGGTGTCGTCGCCCTGGATGGTGTTCTCATAGTTGAAGTGGGTTCCATTGCTCTGTAATATTGAGATGATAAAAAGAAGTATAATTAATATAAAAAGTATAGTTAGTATATTCCAGGTGCAGTCTGGCCTGTGTAGTACATTTACATCTAAAACCTTTCTCAGTGTGCATTATTGGAGGTTATGGACTGTACCTTGAGCACTGTCCCACACAGCTGGTCGTCATTATTAAAGTGGAACACCAGTCGACCGTCCTGAAGAGTCCCTTTACAAGAATCATCTAGGAGATGTAGGGTCTGGGGATGGAATCCAGCTTCAAACAGCTTGCAGCGCGACAGGGATATAGTGCCTGAACTACTGACACATGTGATGGACGAGTCTAGAAAAAAAGATAACAATGCATTTTTGTTTACCAAATCCCCAACCGGAACATAGAAAAGTGAGTAAATATGCTTTGTGCTGCCATAAATGCATATTATTTTTCATTTGTTCCAGAGTTACCATGTAAATAACAATAATAAGACTGAGAGTCGAGAGCCATGCTAGCGACTCTGTGAGGCTGTACATGTGCACAGTTGTGTTTTGGGCCAAATGTTAACTTCAGCATGCTAAAATGCTCACAATGACAATGCTAACACGGTGATGCTAAGAAGGTATAATGTTTACCATATTTACAATCGTAGTTTAGTGTGTTGCATGCTCACATTTGATAATTAGCAGTACATTTGAGGCTGATGGTGTCATTAGTGTTTCAGGTGTTTGGTAATATATCAAAGAAGATGAAAACTCAGAGGTTCAGCAAAGTTATTCATCCTGAGGAAGATATGAGTGCACCAAATTTGATGGCAATCCATCCAACAGTTGTTAAGACATTTCACTCAAAACCATAAATGTGATCCTCGTGTTGGCACTAGAGGAAAAGTATCTCCATGGGTGGATGTAGAAAATTTTGTGCCAATTTATCAATTAAACTTAGAAATATTTCACAGGATGAGTGAAAACTTTGACCTGCTCGTGGCATTTCATGGAAATCCATCAGTTATTGACATGTTTCAGTATGGACCACAGCTGTGAACTGTCTGACTGACAGACCAACATTGCCAACCATACAACCATGCAGCTAGCAGGGCTAATAATTCACTTGCAATATACACTCTTCATCATTGCTCATACACATCATTGTTATTACTGTTATCTGAGGAAATAAAGCGGTATTTCAATAGGAGCTTCCCTCACCGTAGCTCTCATTGTTGGGCCGAGGATGGTCCTCATCACAGAGGCAGCCATAAAAACCATCCTTCTCACCACACCACTCAAACTCTGTGCAGTTCAACTCTTCACAAGGGTCTGACTCAGCTAGAAAAATAGTGGGGAAGCAATGAGACAAAGACTGATTGAACAGAGGGACTTCCACAAAACACCTTCAGCTTGAAGAATTTTGCATGATCTATTATGTCCTAATTTTCATTAAACCTATCAGCCTTGTTAAAACATACCACAGAGCAAAGCAGAGCGCCACTCGGGGAAATTCAACCCCAACACAGAGCAGGTTCTTTCATAGGCTGATACAGCAGAACACAGCATGCCATTGGCTGGAGTGTAGAGGCAGAGATCATAGACACAGGAACTGAAAAAAGGCTGGGGGTCTGAGTGCAGGTGACAGGCACTGAATGGACCACTAGAGTTGGTGATGACACTACAGAGTTCAGAGTATTCTTCCATGAAGGGACAGTCGTTCAGTCCATCACCGTTCTGATTATCGGTGGATCCACAACTACAAAAGACAGAGTGTTACACTTCTAACACCTGGCTTTTTTTTAAAAAGAAACTTTGCTCAGACATGTTTGTGTCATCACTGCAGCTGACTCAATGATATATCACTAATGTAATTTTGGTGATTTCCAAATAATGAAAAAAAAGTTATGAGTTGAGAAAGTTCTAGTTCACAAGCTTTCAAAAGCAAATTGATTACCTGGTAAATAAGAAATGTGGGGTGGTCAGGCAGAAAACAAGTTAATGTACTGAAATGCATTTAACTGACAATACAGGGACAATATTTTGTTGTTTGTGTGAATATTCAGCATAGTATAGCTGCCATTACACTCTATTACATTAACTTCAAAATTATCCTTCACTGTTTTTCCTAACAACTTACCCTGGTTGACTTGTGGGTGCCTTCCAGCTGTGTCCAAAGTCATTGTCATTTTGTGCCAATGTACCATTGGGCAAGACTTTGTCATCTGCAGGATCGCTGTTGAAGTTACCACACATCCCAGTGACTCTGTTTTCACAGTGTTGGCCGATTCTGACCAGTAAAGTACTCTGACCATCAAACTGGACTATCAGGTCACTGGCATCAACCACTATGTAGCTTCCCTGCCTTAACACCCGAGCTAAGGTTCCTGCAGTGGTCGGAAGAGACACTTCAGTGTCATTTACCTGTGAGGATGAAAGATTAAAGAGAGATGAAGGAGAGGTGGGGAGGTACTTGTTGTCAGTCATGTTTACACTTAATATATAAAAAGTTGTATAAAATAAGTATAAAATAAAGTAAATAGAGTTTACTGTACCTTTACTCTTTTGTTAGGGCCGATCCTGACGTATGCACTCTCTGGTGGATTTGAGAGGTATATATCCACTGCTGACACAAATGACACACGGTTGTTGCCACGGTGATTATTGGTGGCTACTACCTGAAACTGTGTTTCATTGGTGCCGTGGTTCACACTCTCAGTGATGATGTAAGAGCATGTGCCCTGGAAATGAGCCAGTGCCCCATCAAAGGTGATGTAGTGTGGGTCCCCCCACACAGTGCAAGTAGACATTGTATCAAAACAGCCCAGCTGGCCGTTTTTGATGGTGCACTCTTGTGCAGGGGTGCAAGATGCAGCAGAACAGCACAGGTCATTGGGAGCGTGACATTCACATCGCTGGGAGCATCCTTCTGTCCAGAACGATTCACCAGCCTGTAGCATGTGAGAAAAACAGAGACATACCACATAATAGGTCAAATAATGTAGCTTCAAATGACTAAAATTCATGAACTCAGCTTTTGCTTAACATTGTCTTCCCATTTTAAGACTGACACAGTATAAATATTGTGTGTCTATATCTTACTGTGGAGGTAAAATATGCACTCTTAAGGTGGAAAAGAGATTCAGGTCTGACGCCAAGTGTCCCTGTGATACATTATAACTGAAAACCCTCACTGCTGTCTGTGCCTGCTCCTGCACCTGCTGTGTTAATTAGGCTTTAACTTTCTGCCTCAGGGGTCCTGTATTCTTGTGTTGAGTGTGGGAAAAAAAATGTAATTATTGTTATATTTATTATCATTTGATTAATATGTTGTAAAGTGTCTACACTGTTTGTCCATCCTTCCAGTTTTTATTGCTGCAAGTGGGCGTTTAGTAGTCAGTGGGAAACAAAGCTTTCTGAAGCACTGAATCAACATGAAGTAATTGTATTGAAAATGGTTCATTTCGAAGCATTTGATACAGCCAAAATGGTGACATTAGCTGGGCAACTATTAGTATTGCAAATGTATGGATGAATTAAATCTGTGAATGTGATGAAAAAGTCAGAATAAAAGTGGTTTTACTGCTTTTCTTAGTGTCATTTTGTTCAATAAAGACTATATTATTAACATTTTTAAACTGAGTTTACAGCTCTTTAAATGCTGTGGCAGACACCTCTCTGATACAAGTGTGAAGTAACAAGGCCTTGTTTGGGGTGGTCATATGATTTTTGGCATGGTGAATTGAGGCATCAAAACATCTTGCTGCGATACTTTTGCTTGAAAAAGGTTGATACTGTGTCGAGTAGTAGACTGCTTCCAGCGTAACATCATTAGCATTGAGACTGTTGTATGCTTCTTGCACAAGGCTCTACATACTTGCGTGTGCACCTGCAAACCTCAGCAATTAGGTAAATATAAATATGATTGATGGACAGATGCGATGCATGCCTTTTGAAATTTGAAACACTGCTGTCTTGGACCCAATCACCTCCACCTCTGTTTAATATATCCACCAGTTTGAAGGCTTATCAGATGCCAAAACACTGCACAGTAGTTTATATGAGTAAGTATTTTACTGGTCTGGAAAGTTAGCAGTGTAGTCCTTTTATGTCACATGGCAACATGGTAGTTTATTTTGTATTCACTGGTATGTGACTTACTTCATAGTAGAAGCCGTCATATTGGCAGCCACAGCTTTCCACAGGGATACATCTTGTCCCACTCCTGACAAAGCCTTCATCACAGAAGCATCCCTCAGAGCAAACCTGCTCACAGGTGCTATCAATGCTGCTGGCGCAGGTGTGTCCACAATCAGTACCGCACAGCTCATAATGGCTGTTGGCTGGACAGTCGAGCCCTTTAGAAGTGAGGAAAAAAAATGATTGCTACTAGATGGTTATGAACTTATGAGATTTATCCATTTAAAACATGACACAATAATCAATACAGTAGGTCAATAGCACATCTTAAGTTAATGGTCAATAGATTTCTGGTATTTATTTAGTTTTATTAGATATCGACTGGTGGACTCACTGCAGGTGGTGTTCTGTCTCCAAGGGTAGATTCGAACATTAGCAGACTGACAGGCACTGACATATGCCTGAATGGCCCTGCACAGAAGATCTTGGCCCTCATTTCCCGACACACACACATCAAACACACAGTCAGTGAAAAATGGTCTTGGATCCACCTGCTCATGGCAGAAGCTTAAGGGGCCATCAGGTGCTTGAGTCACATCACACTGAGCTCTAGCAGGAAGCTCATTGGGACATTGTGGACAGGAGGAGCCACACCCATCACTGCAGGTGTAGTTGCCCGCCACTTTCCAAGCTGTCCCAAACTGAGTTGGAGTAGTGACCATCATTCCAGAAGGGGTGCGGAACTCATCATTTGGATTTCCGTTGAAATTTCCACAAAGTCCACACGTTTGCCCACTGTATTGATGAAAAGAAGTAAATACATTCACTGTCATTAATCAAAAAATAGATGGTTATTAAATGTCTTAAATACATTTGAAAATATATTTTTAAGCATGTCAAAGCATCCCAGTTTGAGCTTTGGTGAATGGCAGAGACCTGTAATTTGAAGGTACAGAGATAAACACTGTACTATATCCATCATAGGTGACACTCAAGCCAAAATCAGCATTGACAAATAGACGAGGTCCACTTGCATAGATAGACACTTGACCTCTATTCAAGAGAATAGGTAAATTTCTCATCACTCCATTCACCTAAAAAAGAAATTGAAAGAATGATTAGGTTTTCTTTTTACAGACTTCTGACAGCCTCTTCTCAAGAAGAAAAAAACAGATTCATTCTTTTCTAATTAAGATTACATATACTTACAGTAATGTCTTAATCTTCCTACTACATTATTCAATTAATCAGAAGAATGGGTATGGTTGTCAATTATTTTTGCCAATTAGATTAAATCAGAATCTAAATAATGTGTGGCAATCATCTAATGAGGAATATTTGACATAATTTCAACAACTCACCTCTACCACACCATTTCTGTCCCTTGAAATATGCACTCGATAGCCCCACACGTTCACATAAACTTCAGCTGTAATTGAAACTGGCAACCCATTCCACGGCTCATTCTTAGCCTCCACAGAAAATTGATGCAGGCCATCAGTGGTGTTGCACAGGGTTGCCAGAACATACCTTGCCATCAAAGGTAAGGTAGTGGGGGTCACCTGATGCAGAGCAGATGCCATGAGGGGTGGGATGGCAGCCAAAATCACCCTCTACCACACGGCAGGACTCCTGAGGACCACAAGTGTTTGGGATACAGTGGACTGCTGCAGTTGTGCCATTACAGGTACACAAGTTCTGACATTCCTCACCATCCCAGAACTGTTCACCACCTTGCCGATAGCGTCCTTGGTGATGGCATCCACAGTCTGTTGGTGGTACACACTGATTGCCATTGAGGACAAAACCATCATCACATTGGCAACCCTCCTGGCATAGAGTGTCACAGGAGAAGGGGAAGGAAAGGCTGGGACAGGCGGATGGACAAGTTGATCCACAGAGTTCATAATGGCTGTTTGGAGGGCAGGCTTGCTCTAGAAAAAGACAAAAAGATTAATTCACAAAGGTCATTACATGTTTTTTTATAACAATTCCAAACTTAATCCAAAAGTGGAAAGTGCTTACCACACCCAGTTGCATTCCTCCATTGTCCTAGGGCAATGCCCTTCTGCTGACATATTAGTGCATAATCACGTAGAACCTCACATAGCGCTGATGCTGGATCTCTTGAGGCACTAATGATCTCCATACATGCTTCCACATGCTGCAATGGGTCCACCGTGGCCCAACATTGGATAAATGGCCCATGTGATGAGACAAGAATGCCACAGTACTCACTAGAATTATAATTTGTTGTAGAATTATGATTTACACTTTCCACGCAATGTGCAGCGAGGGAGCCATCTCGCCAACTGTCCCCAAAGACCTGAGAGCTGTTCACCAGGATGCCATTGGGTGTGCGGAAGTCATCCCATGGTTGACTATTGTAATCACCACAGAGTCCACCAAGTGAACCATTGTAGATTCCAGGTGCAGTGACTCGCACAAAGTGAGGCCAGACTGTCTGTACCGTTACACCAAAGGAGGTGCGAAGGATGATACTGTGAATGCTGCTGTGATAGATGCGGATTTGGTTGGTGGATGAGCTGAACGGTAGTCTGATGATCTGACCGTCAATCTGCAGGGCAATTTAAACAGTCACTTTTATATTTTCGTGGTTAACAGGATTTAAATAAAGGTACATGCTTTTAAATATTATGGTGTTATCTTGTGAGGAAAGACAGTAGTAATAATATTCATATTTTTCTCAAATGTCATTTTGTCTTCATTAGTTTTCAAATGTCTCATGTGTGAATTGATGGATATATCACATTAAAAGTCTTTTCAAAAGTGTTCCAGTAACTTACTTGTACTCTACTGCTCCTTGTCATCTCAATGGACACGTGTGTGCCCTCTGCCTCAAATTTCAGCACCCTGGCAAAGCCCTGATGGCCACTGGGCACTTTCTCTGCTGTCACCACAAAGTGGGGGTGACTAGACAATCCCACTACTTTGGCAAGGGTCAATCGACATGCCCCAGGATACCGGTATGACAGACCATCAAATGTATGATATGACCCTGGGCCCCTTGTCCAGCATGTTCCATAGCTATTAGGTCTGCATCCTCTTTCACCCTCCTCCACACCGCATGATTCAAGTGGGCCACAGCCATGGGAGTGGCAAGTCATTGAGCCAAATGTGCAGCTACAACGTCTCCCACAGTCCTGGTCTAGTATTACAGTCTCTCCAGAGCGGTAGTAGCGACCCTCAAAGCTACAGCCACATTCAGCATGAGGGACGCAGACCCCACCACTGAGGATGTAGCCCGAATCACAGATGCAGCTCTCCTGGGCAGGAAGAGGGCAGTTGTGGGTAGAATTGGGATTGACACAGGTAGGAGGACATCCTGTGCCATTGGACACAAAGTGGCTGTTGGCGGGGCAGGGGATTTCTAAGAAAAAAACAAATTGATCTTGACATCATGGAAAGTTTACTCAAAGAAAATTTTGAAATAGTGTTATGTGACTGACAGACATACCACAGAAGCCTTGTCTCCTCCAGCTTGGGAGCTGTATGCCATTCTGTTGGCACTGACTTGCATACACATTTAGTGCTTGGCACAGAATCGGCTGGTACCCTCCTCCTACACACAGATCGTACACACAACTCTCCACAAAGGGCTGTGGAGGAAGTCGTTGATGGCAAGCAGCAAAGGGTCCAGAGCTGCTCTGAAGGATACCACAATGGGCAGTGTTGCTGTATAAAGCATTCTGAGCCTCAGTGCAGACAGCACAGTCCTGACCTCCACATGGTGCCTCACAACCAGGCTCATCGTCCCCTGATGCTTGCCAGCTGTTGGCAAAAACCACATCAGAGCTCACAACCTCACCTTGGCGGGTTCGAAAGTCATCCCTGCGATCATTGTTGAAGTTTCCACACAGGCCACATGTTTCATTCTGGTAAGTGTAGGGCACGCTGATTCTGACATAATGGTTGACGTCATAGGATACCTCCAAACCAAAGTCAGTACTGACGATCACAAAAAAACCTGACTCATAAACCTGGACAGTGCCATTATTGAGGGAGAATGGAGCGGCTGCAAAGTTTCCATTAACCTGTAAACACACCAGCAAGTATGTCAAGAGCAACAAGGAAATAGTTGTTTCAATACACAAGGATTGAAGTACTCAGTATAACCCATCAGAATCACCTTGGCCTCACCACGACGTCCTTTGACAAGCTCAATAGTTTCATTATAGACAAACACTTTGACCAGTCGTGTCCAAGAAACTCGAGTGCTGCCCCGATGCTCATTCTTGCCCTCAACTCTATAGTAGGGCAACCCACGACCACATTGTTCAGAGAGAACATAAGTGCAGGTGCCCTGGAAGTGAAACACTGTGTTATCGAAGGTGTAGTAGTGTGGATCACCACTTATGGTGCAGGTGCCCCTCTGCACTGTCTGGCAGGAAAACTGAATGTTGCTAGGCCTGCAGATTTGGGAAAAGGAGCAGGGTTGGTTGTGGCACTGCAGGCCTGCTGAGGTGCAGGTGCACATCCGTGCACAGGTACTGTCGCTCCAGAATGAGTCTCCCAGCTGCACAGCTTGACCTTTAAAAGATTCAAAGGCATAAACTTACATGTAATGTAACCATTCACATGTGTTTGGGCAGTACAAACAAATGTGCATTGTATATAGAGACAGGTGACAAATTAAAGGAAAAATGGTACAAGCCTTCGAAGTCACCAGATTTCAACCCAACTGAACAGCTATGGGAGATTTTGGACCGACGTGTTAGAGAGCACTCTCCACCACCATCATCAAAAAGATATTCCCTCATTTGGTGTTTTGATAATGGTGGTGGAGAGCGCTGTCTAACATGGCAGTCCAAAATCTCCCATAGGTGTTCAACTGGGTTGAGATCTGGTGACTGTGAAGGCCATAGCATATGATTCACATCATTTTCATACTCATCTAGTGCACTGTGAATTGGGGCATTGTCATCCTGGAAGAGACCACTCCCATCAGGATAGAAATGTTTCATCATAGGATAAAGGTGATGACTCAGAACAACTTTGTATTGATTTGCAGTGACCCTTCCCTCTAAGGAGACAAGTGGACCCAAACCAAGCCAGCAAAATGCCCTCCACATCATAACAGAGCCACCAGACCCCCTCACTGTAGGGGTCAAGCATCCAGACCTGTACCAGTTTTTCCTTTAATTTGTCACCCGTCTTTAGTAATGGACAGTAAACTACAAATTTACTCATTCAAAAATCAAATAATCTCAGTTACTATGATACAATCTAACAACAGTTTAGTGCCCAATATAATCAGCTGTAGTTGGCATATAAAACATCATTAATTTCTTCAACAAGTCAGGATTTATTGTGGGTACAGGTACACATCACTTACATATAGCACACAATAGTGATCACCCTCTGTATCTGGTCTTACCATTGAAAGTGCAGCCTCTTGATCCATGGTCTGTCCGGAAGGCCCAGCGACCTGGTACATTGACATTGCTGCTCAGGCGGAAATTTGAGTTACTGCCTGATGCAGTGCTAGAGAATGATCCAGGGATGATGATATAGTAATTGGAGTTTATTGTGTCATAGCCAGCCTGCATATGAACATGAAATAATAATGTTTTTCCCATATTACAAGCTTTCCCTTAGCATTCCCCGTTGCAATACAGTCACATACTTCAAGCCACTCTTGCTGAATAATTTTCTTTATTATTTTTATTACCATTTAAAGGCCTTATTATTTATTTATTTTATTTTATTTCATTTTTGTTTTTATTTTATCTTCGTTTTTTTCTTTATATTATCTTTAGCATGTATCTTCAAGACATTTAGATATTAATAAATGTCTTCATTTATCCTAAAACTGGTTGTCTGTTTCTTTGAGCTGCAGTAAACAGGTCACTGTTTGGATTCATTGATTAAATTGAACAAGGATTAGTGCTTCATCTTGGCACTACCAAATCCTAACACCTAGTGGTTTCAAGGTCAAGGTCATTAAATAATAAAGTATTAATACTCCTACATTTAATATAACATGTTTTTCCCATGTTACAAGCAGGAAATACATTTATTTTAATGATGTATGAAGATCAACCTGTAGAGATGTGAAACTGGACTGAGACACAATTGGTAAATCATTACACCCAGCATGATTGTCAGTCTTGTTAAAGGGGGAAACAAGATATAATGTTAAACATTTATCTTTGTAGTGTGACACTGTGATACACTGTGTACCTTGTGTATTTTTTTTGTCACATCTCTTGCATCCTTGTGCTATATTACCTTTTTTATAGTTTGTTTAATGTCTTTATTGATTTGTTTTTCATCATCTTATTGTTTCTACTGTTTTGTATGGTCATCTTTATTATGCAACTCTTACTTTTTACAATAAGATACTTAAATGGACTTTTGTAAGATGTCTGATGTGTTTGTCAGTAACCATATTAAAACTCTGGCAGCAAAACAAATGTCCTCCTTGTAGGATGACTTGGATGATTCATAGATAATTCATTGGTAAAACAGCATTCCTTTAATTTCAAACTAAGAGACATGGAGAATACCTCACCCCTTGAACTGACCTATTTGCTAAGTGGGTTTCTGTTAGCAGGATATTACCCAAAACTTAAACACTGTGACAAAATGGAGATTGAACAGACCTTCTGAGAAACTATTTCTGATCAATAATTTGAATTATGGCCTGAACTAAAAGTATAAGCTGACTCTAAGGCCACTTGGAGAAAGACCAAACAAAACCCCACCTTAAATGGGACATAGAAGCTCTAACTCACATTCCTGAGGACTTTTGATGAATGTTTGGTCAATATGTATTTGTATTTTAAAGTCACCTAAGTGTTTAAGTTTTGATCTATTAACCTCATAGACAATCATATTTTTATTTTAGTTTGAAGTTTCCTTTTCGTCTTATTATTATAATTTAATACTCACATTGAATGCTTTTATATTATGAAGTAAGGGTTATGTTGAATTTATATTTGAATATATTTCTGAAAGTCATCTAATCACATAAGTGTTGCCTAACTATTTCATTTCACTATAACATTTAACTTTTATTTCAGTGTAGATGGTTTGAGATGTGTAAATTGTTTGAGAAAGTTGAATCAATGAAGGTTAGATACTGGACATAGTCAGACCTAGTGACTTGAAGTGTGATTTCTTCATCCAAAAACTCAGATTTAGACTTC
This sequence comes from Thunnus albacares, assembly GCF_914725855.1. Lineage (NCBI taxonomy): Eukaryota > Metazoa > Chordata > Actinopteri > Scombriformes > Scombridae > Thunnus > Thunnus albacares. Next base: position 13,220,278 of record NC_058125.1, on the reverse strand, counting down.
CCCAAAACATTCCCTTTATTTCAGAGGATCCAGCTGCAGTCATCAGCCAAGTCTAACGTCCCCGAAAACAAAGAAATTGAATATTCATCAACAATTTGGCACAAAAACCTTTAAAGACACCCCAAAACTCTGCCTGTTTATGAACAAATTATAAAGAGGAAAGCTTAACTGAACTCAGTTGAGCTGACCTCCAGAACTCTAGAAAAATTCTTAGGACGCCTCTTTTATTTGGTTTTCAACCAAATATATGTATTTAATCTTTTATTGAAACAAGTTAGTTTGTTTTTGTTTTATTTGTAACATTACGTTTTCTATTTCTATGTACAGTATTTTGTTTTTGAAGTAAACGCTGCAGATTATTACTTTATTATTTTTATTACCATTTAAAGGTTTTTTTCATATTTATTTTTATTATTTTATTATTTTTTTCTTTATATTACCTTTATCATATATCCTCAAGACATTTAGATATTATGAAAAGTGGTTGTGAATATAAAATGTATTTTTCCCACGTAACAACAAGAAATATATTTTTTTAATAATGTATGAAGATCAACCTGTAGACATGTGAAACTGGACTGAGATACAGTTGGTAAACCATTACACCCAGCATGATTGTCAGTCTTGTTAAAGGGGGAAACAAGATTTACTTGTTTCAGTGGCTATTATTAGAATTACATAATATGGCTCACACTTATAATAATGATACTGTGGTAGTATAATGTTAAACATTTATCTTTGTAGTGTGACACTGTGATACTCCGTGTAGCCTACCTTGTATAAAAAATTTTATTTTGCCACATCTCTTGAATCTTTGTGCTATATTACCTTTTTATAGTTTGTTTAATGTCTTTATTGTTTTGTTTTTTCATCATCTTATTGTCTTCACTGTTTTTTATGGTCATCTTTATTATGCAACTCTTACTTTTTACAATAAGCTACCTAAATAGACTTTTGTAAGATGTTTGATATGGTTGTCAGTAACCATATTAAAACTCTTGCAGCAAAACAAATGTCCTCCCACTGTGTGGAGCACACAACTTGATTTGAGCTGAATTCCCTACTACAAACAGTACTTTATGAGGCAGGAAGAAAACATGCCAACTGGAGTAGTAGAGAAGAGATAGACAGTGTCTTTTCCTCAAAATCACCACTTATTTCCTGTTTATGATTTGCCAAACAGTTTAAATAGTTTGACACATTTGCTCAGAGTTGTTTTATCACTACACAACAGGCAATGTTCCAAAAAAGCTCAAATAGTGGAGTTACAAAATCCAAAGTTGGTGTGACCTGAACAGGGGTCTGTCTCATTTCGCTTGTCAGATTACCTCAAGACAGTACAATGAATTTCCACCTAGAGGTGGGAACACCACAACACATCACAACACACATCCTCACTTCTCCACTCAGGTCGTGCTCTCCAAAAAAGTATGAAAAAGCCCCTCAGCTAATTAAAAAATAACAAACAAAAACCCCTGGCTGCCAGCTGCACAGTATTCATGCGGTATATCATACCTTGACAGTACAAGCATATAATGTATAATGTATAGCCCACTCACCCACCACACATGAAAAATGTGTATATATCCCGAAACAATGAGGTGGTACACAAGCGCAAGTGGCAAGAGGGAGAGGAGAGGAAAGGAGAGAGAGAGAGTGTGTGTGTGTGTATATATGTGTGTTTGTGTGCGTGCCTGTGTGTGTGTGTGTGTGTGTGTGTGTGTGTGTGTGTGTGTGTGTGTGTGTGTGTGTGTGTGTGTGTGTGTGTGTTTATATGAGAGGATGAAGAGGGTGAAGATTCATAGATGCGCCTCATGTTCTGATTATTAACTTGCTTTTATTATTTCAACAGTAATTTGCAATTTATTCTGTTACCACATGGGTATTTAGCCAAACCCTTATACTTGTTGATTAGCTGATTATTGCTGTGGTTGCTTGCAGCTTGCAGTAACCACACCCACTGTCACATTTAGAGAAGGGAGTACTGAGGAGAACTAGAGCGACTACATTGTAACTTGGAGTCAGGCCAGCAGGGTGCAACAAGGTATGTGAGCAGCAGAAAAAGCCTCAAATATTAGCATATTTTAGAACCCTCTAGCATGTATGTAAGATAAAAAAAGGTTTATCCTTATCAACTTTAAAATGTCCACTGGACTGGGATTATGTAAGGAAATTCTTAGGCAACAATGGGATTTGTACTTCATTCAAAAATGTCTTCATTTATACCGTTAACCTTCATTAAACATGATTATATGACAGATATTTCATTATAAGTACCACCACAAAGGAACAGAGGATACAATTGATTGACATGACACAGAGTGAATACAGGAAGTGGTTGCAACTTCAGTGTACTGTACATTGCTGCCCCCTACTGATGTAAAGCAAAATTACTTCTACTTTTCCCCTGATGACAAGTACAAATACACAAGTAGAAAGCACAGCTCAAGGAAAAAAGACTGTCAAAGAAACCAAACCAAACCAGCATTCTATAATATTAACAATATCAAATCAGTTGTCGTGACTGAGCCCTGTTCAAATGTTGAGCTTTCATTCTTTTGAGGATGAAAAGTAACTTGCAGTTCTTACATCTATACTCAACAATTTAGCCACTGCTCACTAACAAACGCACTCTAGTGGCAGTCCTCACATTTACGTTGTATCATCTTTTATTTCCCTAGATCAGAGTTTTGGCAGTCAGCAGACTGATCATCAGGGTCACCAGGGAAGTTAACTGGCCTGAGGCACTGCTTGCTTTCATCATTCTGCCTGCAAGAGAAGAACCAAAGTTTACATAAAGTATATCGATTGAGATGTCATCTACAAGCTTGCTAAAGTTATGAAAGCATAAGCAAGCTTTACCTTTGCTATCTGGCATCAGGACTAGTGGTCCTAGTGAGATGGTTTCAGTGTCATGGTAGGATACATCTCTCTGAACTCTCCTGTGGTAACCCGGGTAGCAGGGCTGCAGGAAAACAGCATTAGAGGCTTCTGCTGACACTTTTACACAGAGTATTGCACATGTTGATAATCTATCTCATCTCACTTCAAACACACACAGAGTTGTACTTACAGCTGTGCAGTTGTTGTGGCTCAAAAGACACAGGTGGACCTGGCAGTGCAGGTAGATGGATGAAAAGTTGGTGAAGGTGAACATCCTGAAAGAGAAACGGGCCACGGTGGAGATGCCATTTTGAACCAGCTCTACTGTACCATCTGCTGGGTTTGGACACCTGGAAGACAGGGAAGATGGTAAAAGTTACAATGTAAGCAGGCAGATGATAAAGTAAAGCAAGAAAGTTAAGTTGTTAAAAAGAAGATGGGTAGAGCAAGTGAAGGGAGGCCCTTGTAGGGGCTATTAATTTTTCAGATTTTGCTAATCAAGCACAAGAAACCAGTGTGCGGAGACAGGGTGAAATTGCAATAGCTCCTTTACTCTTCAGTAATGAGATCCCAGCGGACAGGATAGTTGGCGATGTTGACAGGTGAGGCCCAGCAAGAGTCCAAGATGGTGGAGATCTGCCGTTCGTCAATTCCTTCTGTCCGCACCTCGATGTACAACCTCTGGTCTATTTCCATTTCTATGTTATGGCTACTGGTGAGGGGGAAGTGGAAGCCTGCGTCCTGATAGGGGATCATTCTCATATGATAAAGTCCATGGCCAGATGGAAGCTTCTTCTGCACAATGCTACAGAAAAACAACACATAAGGTGACTGTTACTCATTAATTAAGATACAAGGGACAGACCGCCCTTTTTCATATTCTAGGTTGATTACTGAAAGTGTAGAATGTGAGTAGTGGCCAATTACACCAAACTGATAGCAAAGGGCACCTATTCCCATCAGTCTTTGTCACTGTCGTTATCACTGTGTTCTTGTAAAAAAATGCACAGCAATTTTGAATTAGCTATAGTAGCAACAGGAATCAAATAAAACATGCAGAGATTTTATTGTGACTATCACCTCTCTACAGGGTTGATGCCCACAGCCATAGACAGTGTCTCGGTCAGAGGATATTCACAGTAGAAACGCAAGTGGATGTTCCTCTGGCGGCTGATCAGACCTTCATGAGGGTCCACATCACCCTGGATGGTGTTCTCATAGATGAAATGGGTTCCATTGCTCTTAAATTTAAATAACAAAGTGGTATAAGTTACTTTAAACTTAATACATCTTATGGAAAAGATTTACATGTAAGACAATAAAGATTGTTTATTTTTTAGACGTAATATGCTTTTAACTGATCCATATGAAGTTTACATCTAAAATGCTGTTTAGACTGTTTCTATGAAATGTATGGCCTGTACCCTCAGTACTGTTCCACACAGCTGGTCATCATTGTCGAAGTGGAACACCAGCCGTCCGTCCTGGACAGTCCCATTGCAGGAGTGCTCTCTGAGGTGTAGGGCACTGGAGTGGAAACCAGCTTCAAACAGCTGGCAGCGGGACAGGGACATGGTACCTGAACTACTGATACAAGTGATGGATGAGTCTGTGAAAGAGAGATAGAAATAAAAAAAATATTTGCAAGTGACAACATAATGTGTTTAAGCTTGTTGAGGCAAACAGTCATTTGTTGTGAGTGACTTTTTAAGTTTGTATTCACAGTTATGAACTTGTGTTACAGTAGACCAAATCGTTGGCTGACAGCTGTGATTGCTGATGTCTGGTAGTTAAGTCATAGTTTAAAAGTTTGATGAGATAAAGTTATCTAATGTAGAAAGTCTGATCTATTATAATTTGCAAACTCATAAATAAAATGCATAATTCAACTTTTCAGCCATGAAAAAAAATCATATTCCAACAATTAAAACAAGCTAAAGTTCAGTGTTATCTTGGCTCACACGCAAGAGATCTGAAAAACAAAGCAGTGCTTTAATAGGAGCTGCCCTCACCATAGCTCTCATTGTTGGCTCGATGGTGGTGCTCATCACAGAAGCAGCCATACACACCATCCTTCTCACCACACCACTCATGCTCTGCGCAGTCCAGATGTTCACAGGGGTCTGACTCAGCTGGAGAAATAGTGGGGAGAGAATAAGACAAAGAGTGATGAAACTGAAACAAAATGACAGATCATACATATAACTAACACAGTGCAAACATACCACACAGCAAAGCAGAGCGCCACTCAGGAATGTTCAAACCCAAGACAGAGCAGGTCCTTTCATAGGCTGAGACAGCAGAACACAGCATGCCATTGGCTGGGGTGTAGAGGCAGAGATCATAGACACAGGAACTGAAAAATGGCTGGGGGTCTGAGTGCAGGTGACAGGCACTGAATGGACCACTAGAGTTGGTGATGACACTACAGAGTTCAGAGTATTCTTCCACGAAGGGACAGTCATTCAGTCCATCACCGTTCTGATTATCAGTGGATCCACAACTAAAATAGAAAAACCATTATACATGACTTGAAATGAAGTACAAGGCGTGGCTTGCAAAATTTGTGTTAAAATATGTGGTGGTCAAGCCAAAAAAGCCAATTTTCTTAATGTAGTAAAAGGTTTCAAGGTGGTCAAGCAGAAACACAAGACTGTTAAATTCATGTACTGAAATGCATTTAACTGACAGTGACAATAGTTTGTAGTTTGTGTTAATATTCAGCATACTATAGCTGCCATTACAGTCTGTTACATTAACTTCAGAATTACCCCTCACTGTTTTTCCTAACAACTTACCCTGGTTGACTTGTGGGTGCCTTCCAGCTGTGTCCAAAGTCATTGTCATTTTGTGCCAGTGTACCATTGGGCAAGACTTTGTCATCTGCAGGATCGTTGTTGAAGTTACCACACATCCCAGTGACTCTGTTTTCACAGTGTTGGCCGATTCTGACCAGTAAAGTACTCTGACCGTCAAACTGGACTATCAGGTCTGTGGCATCGACCACTATGTAGCTTCCCTGCCTTAACACCCGAGCTAAGGTTCCTGCAGTGGTCGGAAGAGACACTTCAGTGTCATTTACCTGTGAGGATGAAAGATTAAAGAGAGATGGAGAGGAGATAGGGAGGTACTTGTTGTCAGTCATATTTACACTTAATATATAGATATAGAAAGTTGTATATAATTAAGTAAATATAGTTTACTGTACCTTTACTCTTTTGTTAGGGCCGATCCTGACGTATGCACTCTCTGGTGGATTTGAGAGGTATATATCCACTGCTGACACAAATGACACACGGTTGTTGCCACGGTGATTATTGGTGGCTACTACCTGAAACTGTGTTTCATTGGTGCCGTGGTTCACACTCTCAGTGATGATGTAAGAGCATGTGCCCTGGAAATGAGCCAGTGCCCCATCAAAGGTGATGTAGTGTGGGTCCCCCCACACAGTGCAAGTAGACATTGCATCAAAACAGCCCAGCTGGCCGTTTTTGATGGTGCACTCTTGTGCAGGGGTGCAAGATGCAGCAGAACAGCGCAGGTCATTGGGAGCATGGCATTCACATCGCTGGGAGCATCCTTCTGTCCAGAACGATTCACCAGCCTTTAGCGTAAGAAAGAGAAAAGAATATATATTATATATATATTTTTCATGAAAATGTGGCTTATTGCAAACATAGAGAGCATTAACTGGGATGTGACTTACTTCATAGTAGAAGCCATTATATTGGCAGCCACAGCTTTCCACAGGGACACACCTTGTCCCACTCCTGACAAAGCCCTCATCACAGAAGCATCCCTCAGAGCAAGCCTGCTCGCAGGTGGCATTAATGCTGCTGGCACAAGTGTGTCCACAGTCAGTACCACACAGCTCATAATGGCTGTTGGCTGCACAGTCGAGTCCTGAATAAGTGAGGAAACAAATAGTGGTCAATGTCAGGTGTTGATTAACTAAGCCTGTATATAGATACAATAGGTCAAGAGACTTTCCTGCTGTTTCATATTTGTATATTACATAAACAATGCAATGACTTGCCGCAGTTGGTGTTCTGTCTCCAAGGGTAGATTCGCACATTAGCAGACTGACAGGCACTGACATATGCCTGAATGGCCCTGCACAGAAGATCCTGGCGCTCATTTCCTGACACACATACATCAAACACACAGTCATTGAAAAATGGTCTTGAGTCCACCTGCTCATGGCAGAAGCTTAACGGTCCATCGGCTGCCTGAATCACATCACACTGAGCTCTAGCAGGAAGCTCATTGGCACACTGCGGACAAGAGGAGCCACACCCATCACTGCAGGTGTAATTGCCCGCCACTTTCCAAGCTGTCCCAAACTGAGATGGAGTGGTGACCATCATTCCAGAGGGGGTGTGGAACTCATCATTTGGATTTCCATTGAAGTTTCCACAAAGTCCACACATTTGTCCACTGTTGGAGATAATAATAAAATGAAAAAATAAGTGCCAAAAATACAATAATAGGTCATTATCATTTGCGTAGAGTATGTGTGTAATTATCACAGTAATGCATTCCACTTTGAGCATTGGTAAACAGCAGATACCTGTAATTTGAAGGTACAGAGATAAACACTGTACTCCATCCATCATATGTTACACTCAGGCCAAAATCAGAGCTGACATATGTGTAAGATCCACTTGCATAGACAGACACACGACCTCCATTCAGTAGAACTGGTAAATTGTTTATTATTCCATTCACCTATACAATTGAAAAATAATGAAAATTTTGAAATGATGTTTATACTTGTATTATAACCTGGGCAATACTTTTACAACTAATAACAATGTTGATATGTAAGAGTTTAACAAATCTTGAATTGTTCAACTCACCTCTACCACACCATTTCTGTCCCTTGAAATATGCACTCGATAGCCCCACACGTTCACATAAACTTCAGCTGTAATTGAAACTGGCAACCCATTCCACGGCTCATTCTTAGCCTCCACAGAAAATTGATGCAGGCCATCAGTGGTGTTGCACAAGGTTGCCAGAACATAGCGGCAGGTTCCCTGGAAGTCATAGGCTTTGCCATCAAAGGTAAGGTAGTGGGGGTCCCCAGAGGCAGAGCAGGTGCCATGAGGGTTGGGATGGCAGCCAAACTCACCCTCTACCACACGGCAGGACTCCTGAGGACCACAAGTGTTTGGGATACAGTGGACTGCTCCAGTTGTGCCATTACAGGTACACAAGCTCTGACATTCCTCACCATCCCAGAACTGTTCACCACCTTCCCAATAGCGTCCCTGGTGATGACATCCGCAGTCTGTTGGTGGCACGCACTGGTTGCCATTGAGGACAAAACCATCATCACACTGGCAACCCTCCTGACACAGAGTTTCACAGGAGAAGGGGAAGGAAAGGCTTGGACAGGCAGATGGACAAGTTGTTCCACAGAGTTCATAATGGCTGTTTAGGGGGCAGGTTTGCGCTAGAGAAGAGAAAAGATTAATTTAAATCAAATCAATTAATTTATCAACTGTATATTTAAATGAAAGCCGCCTCAAATAAAAGCAGGAAAATGCTTACCACAACCAGTTGTATTTCTCCATTGTCCTAGGGCAACACCCAATTGCTGACACATTAGTGCATAATCTTGAAGGACCTCACATAGCGCTGATGCTGGATCTCTTGAGGCACTAATTATCTCCACACATGCTTCCACATTCTGCCATGGGTCCACCGTGGCCCAACATTGGGCAAATGGCCCATGTGATGAGACAAGAATGCCACAGTACTCACTAGAGTTGTAATTTGTTGTAGAGTTGTAATTTCTACTCTCCACACAATGTGCAGCAAGGGAGCCATCTCGCCAACTGTCCCCAAAGACCTGAGAGCTGTTAACCAAGATGCCATTGGGTGTCCGGAAATCATCATTTGGATGACCATTGTAATCACCACAGAGTCCACCAAGTGAACCATTGTAAATTCCAGGTGCAGTGACTCGCACAAAGTGAGGCCAGACTGTCTGTACCGTTACACCAAAGGAGGTGCGAAGGATGATACTGTCAGTGCTGCTGTGATAGATGCGGATTCGGTTGGACACTGAGCTGAAAGGTAGTCTGATGATCTGACCATCAACCTAAAGGGTAATTTAAACAATTAGTTTGATATTTTATAACGACCTGCAAGTTCAAAAACAAAAATACAACAAAGGGGCATGCAATGTAGAAATAATAATATACATTTTTATTAAAACCTTTCTCTGGTGTTATTATTCATTTCATCACGTTTGTCTCTTGAAATATAGTAGTCGTCATATCAGTAACATACCTGTACTCTACTCCTTCTTGCCATCTCAATGGACACGTGTGTGCCCTCTGCCTCAAATTTCAGCACCCTGGCAAAGCCCTGCTGGCCACTGGGCACTTTCTCTGCTGTCACCACAAAGTGGGGGTGACTAGACAATCCCACTACTTTGGCAAGGGTCAATCGACATGCCCCAGGATACCGGTATGACAGACCATCAAATGTATGATATGACCCTGGGCCCCTTGTCCAGCATGTTCCATAGCTGTTAGGTCTGCATCCTCTTTCACCCTCCTCCACACCGCATGATTCAAGTGGGCCACAGCCATGGGAGTGGCAAGTCATTGAGCCAAATCTGCAGCTACAACGTCTCCCACAGTCCTGGTCTAGTATTACAGTCTCTCCAAAGCGGTAGTAGCGACCCTCAAAGCTACAGCCACATTCAGCATGAGGGACGCAGACACCACCACTGAGGATGTAGCCCGAATCACAGATGCAGCTCTCCTGGGCTGGGAGAGGGCAGTTGTAGGTAGAATTGGGATTGACACAGGTAGCAGGACATCCTGTGCCATTGGACACAAAGTGGCTGTTGGCAGGGCAGGGGATTTCTAAGAAAAAGAAAACAACATTGAACATTGACATTTAACCAAAATGTCAATGAAAAAAATGTTGAATAATTGACAGGCATACCACAGAAGCCTTGTCTCCTCCAGCTTGGGAGCTGTATGCCATTCTGTTGGCACTGACTTGCATACACATTTAGTGCTTGGCACAGAATCGGCTGGTACCCTCTTCCCACACACAGATCGTACACACAACTCTCCACAAAGGGCTGTGGAGGAAGTTGTTGATGGCAAGCAGCAAAGGGTCCAGAGCTGCTCTGAAGGATACCACAATGGGCATTGTTGTTGTATAAAGCATTCTGAGCTTCAGTGCAGACAGCACAGTCCTGACCTCCACATGGTGCCTCACAACCAGGCTCATCATCCCCTGATGCTTGCCAGCTGTCGGCAAAAACCACATCAGAGCTCACAACCTCACCTTGGCGGGTTTGAAAGTCATCCTCAGGGTGATTATTAAAGTTTCCACACAGGCCACATGTTGCATTCTGGTAAGTGTAGGGCACACTGATTCTGACATAGTGGTTGACGTCATAGGACACCACCAAGCCAAAGTCAGTACTGACGATCACAGAAAAACCTGACTCATAAACCTGGACAGTGCCATTATTGAGGGAGAATGGAGTGGCTGCAAAGTTTCCATTAACCTGCAAGCACAGCAGGAAGCAAAGACAGTTATAAAATTATGAACAAGCTAAAAATATTTCACCAAGTGCTGACCAATGCAGTCTCAATTACTAACCTTAGCCTCACCATGACGTCCTTTGACAAGCTCAATAGTTTCATTATAGACAAACACTTTGACCAGTCGTGTCCAAGAAACTCGAGTGCTGCCCCGGTGCTCGTTCTTGCCCTCTACTCTATAGTAGGGCAGCCCACGACCACATTGTTCAGAGAGAACATAAGTGCAGGTGCCCTGGAAGTGAAACACTGTGTTATCGAAGGTGTAGTAGTGTGGATCACCACTTATGGTGCAGGTGCCCCTCTGCACTGTCTGGCAGGAGAACTGGAAGGTATCACGACGGCATATTTGGGAAAAGGAGCAGGGTTGGTAATGACACTGTAGGCCCGCTGAGGTGCAGGTGCACCTCTGTGCACAGGTATTGTCGCTCCAGAATGCGTCACCCAGCTGCACAGGTTCACCTTTGAAGAGAACAGAAGAAAAAAGTCAGTCAAGCATTTACTTCAACATGCAAACACCATTATCATTTTAACTATCTGACTTTTTAAATTTTGGGGGGCATTTTGTCTTCACTGCCTTCAGAGAGAAGAGGACGGCAGGCAAGAATGATTCCCAGTTGCCTTAAACCAGGGACATTGCATGGTCATTGTCAGCATCTTGACCTTGTAGGACACAAAGATGCCCCCTACCATTTGACTTTTGAGAACTACTTTGGCATATCATTACAAATTACACATTTATTTTCAACTTTACTTGCAACTTAGATTATCAGTATGTTATCATGTAATGCCCTTTAAGTGCACAATATATTCAGCCGTGTGCTGCATATAAAACTTGATTGTTTATTTCTACAACCAGCACAGATTTTCAACAAGTGGAGTTACTGAAGAAGAAGTACCTAAGGTGATCACCCTCAGTGTCCTGTGGTATTACCGTACCATTGAAAGTGCAGCCTCTTGATCCATGGTCTGTCCGGAAGGCCCAGCGTCCAGGTACATTGACGTTGCTGCTCAGGCGGAAATTTGAGTTACTTCCTGTTGCAGTGTTAGAGAATGATCCAGGGATGGTGAAATGGTGGGTGGAGTTTATTGTGTCATATCCAGCCTGGAAATGCATGTCACATAGATAAAACAAATTTTATGTTTTGAATTTGTACATTACTGTTAAATAAGGCATGTAAACTTAAAAAGACTTATTTTGTAGTACAATGGCTATAATTTTAATGGCTCTGACCTGCACACTGCGATTGGTTAAGGCTATTATCCCATAGTTCATCAGCACAAATGAGTAACGGCCACCAGAGATCAAGACTGCTTGGGCAGTTGTTTCCTGAAAAAAAAATACTCATTGTTTTTATAATGAATTTAGTAATAGTTTTATGGTAGTATAATAATGATAATACTGTAGATAACACATATTACACATCATATGTATTTCACCATTTAGAATAAGTTGACTTACTGTTCCAGTTGTTGGATAGTATGCCACCTCAAACCATGTTGCAACAAAGACCCAGTTGGCATTGAAGTTCAACCCTGGGAAATACCTATTAATGTCTTGTGTAGCTTGTTGGAGAACATTGCCGCTGGTGTATTGGTTGTAGTAAACCTGACCATTTGCTCTGTTGTCTAAATCTGTCCAGAATGGTGCTATGATGTCTCTGGATCCATGTGCTGGGAACCTCCGAGGCACGTAAACACTCCATGATGAGTCAAAGGTCAGGTGTCCATTGTGGTTGACCTGTAAACACATCAACCAGTTCTTACTAGTAAAGAATTAGTAGATATCGACTATAGTCTCAGACAATTGCCTGTTATCAAATAATATATTTTTGCTATAGTATTTTATTACCATATTATAAGATATCACAATATATTGACTACAACTATATCCAATACTGAGTAAAATTTGAAGTTTAATGTGGAGTATTATTAGTTTCGCAAAATATTGCACTTTTTGCTACATTCTTTAATTTTATTTATTTGTTTTTGCATGTGCACAATACAGTTCTTGTTTTGACAGTTAAAGTGTATGAAAATGTTATCCTTTCACAAATTATACCAGAATTGTTCAAAGCTTACAAAAAATAGATGTTTTATGTTGCCAAAATAATTATTACATACATAAATCTGATCATACGAGTGTCCAAAATAAAGAAAAGGTCGTTGCAGGGCAATTTCAGGAGAACTTCCATCATCTGATTGAGAGCTTCTTGTTCCAGAAATTGGGTAGAGCAGTCCTAAAAAGAACAAAAGACATCACATTAAAAAATAAAAAATAGAATGAACATCCATGTTGGCCTTGTACAGTATCCTGCCAATGTTGTATAGTGTCTGATCTAATAAACAAAAATATGCTTTTTTGTGTTATTTATTTTATTTTATTTATTTTGGTATTTTTCTATACATTTTTGTTAGAGTGCAGAGCATGTTAAAGAGCAATTTAACACCGGCTGAAAATCATGTTTTGGCTGACCTCCAGTGGTTTTACTTTTCACCTTGCTGCAGTGATAATGAAGTGCACTCTATGGTGTGTCAGTACACCGTGACATCACTACTGGGTGTGGCTACAGGTGCAGCAAAGTCAATTGACCTTATCCAAGATGCATCACACTTGTAAATTCCAATGAAAGGAGGCTGTGAAACACTACAGCTCAGCCTGGTGTTAAGTTATTCTTTAAGTATTAAAAAAAGTCAAAAGCCAACTTTTGGGCTTACAACAAAGCAAAGCCTTGCCTCTGGTGTCAAAGTCAAAACACTATTACTTTAAGTCGCACTAAACATTGGCACTGGATGTAAATTGTACACAAAGGACTCATCCTATTTTACCAGAAAGCATGTACAATACTTTAGGATGTGTACTGTCATTTTACAGTACTTGTACTTGGTTACTGTCCACATCTGCTTAGTTCATGTGAAATTTCCATGTACCATATATACTTTAAAAATTTGAAAGGGACAATAAATTGAAATTTGACTTGACATAAACTGCAGATAACATTGTCTGTTCAAAGATAGTCATGGCAGTCCTTATCTGTCTCTGACTGCCATGGTTTGTGGCTTAGCTGTCAAATACCTCAAGTCTGCCTCCCTCTCCCCGCAGCTCCACCTACCCTTGTCTCTGTGGGAATATTTTTTAACATTGTTTAAACGCACACCCAGCTAACAGTGATCTATTGCGGACTCACTTTACATGAATAACAAAGATTTTAAAAAAAGGACAGGCTGGGCTGAAAAGCTTGGAGAAAAGACAATAAAATCATGAAAAAATTAATGCATTAGTCAATCAGTCAGTCAGTCAGTCAGTCAGTCAGTTAGTTAGTTAGACGTTATTGTCCCCGGGGAGCAATTCTTTTTCACAGCACTGGACATCACAGGGAAAAATCAACATTTACACATATCATCACACAACAATGACAGACAGGATACATGTAGTGCAACACTCATAGTTCCCTCAGCAAGTCACCCTATTTAGGGCTGCTATGGCTGTGGGTACCAGGCTTTTGCCAAAGTGAGCCCTTCTGCACCTCAGGGACCTGTACAAGCACCCCAGAGGGCTTTACAGTGAAGTTGCGATTGAGTGGGTGTGTGATGTCTTGTGCTATTGTATTTGCAATGCATGTGATGGCCTTACAATTGAGCTCTGAGAGGTTGGGTGTGGAGAGATCTATTATCTTGTAGCAGTGATGGATGTGAGTTTGACCCAGTTTGTGACAGGAAAATGCATGAAAATGAGAGCATCCAGATGCGTCAGATAGTTCTGCATTTAACAGCATTGACTCGTCAAACAACAGCCAGAGAGGAGGAACAGAACAGCAGGGTGGATCCAGGACAATTGGGAGCCAGTGCAGAGAGGGTAAAATTAGCATGATATGTGATCTCTTGTTATTTCTAGTTAAAAGCCGAGCAGCTGCATTTTGGACAGTTTGGAGACGGTTCAGAGAAGTTTGATTTAAACAGGCAAAAAGAATATCACAATAATCTAAACAAGAAGAAATAAAAGCATGAATAATCATCTCAACCTTGGTCACCATAGCTCATAATTTAGCAATGTTCTTCAATTGGAAATAACAGGAGCGCATAAGCTGGCTGACATGATTATCAAAGGACAGGGATTGGTTAAAGATGACACCTGAATTTCAAAGGTTATGCTGAACCCAAACACAACAACCCCATATGTTGCTTGATATTTGGATTAAAATTTTCAGGAGCAATTATAAGAGCTTTGGTCTTTTTTGCATTTAACTGAAGGCAGTTGTCAGCCATCAAAATCTTGATGGCATCCAAAAATTCATTGAAAATGGACAATCAGTTACTCTCATCAGGTTTAAAAGAGCAATACAACAATATCATCAGCATAAAAATGATAAGAGATGCCGCTATAACAGCTAATAATCTGTCCAAGAGGCAGCATATATAAAGAGAACAACATAGGACCCAGGACAGAAACTTCTCTTTAAGATGTAGCTGATGGACCTCCAGTTTGGTGGCTTTCCACAAGCACTCTATCTCCTTACATTTCCACCTAAAACTGCAGATTGACTCATAAATCCAGGGTGAGGATTTGACAGAGAATTGTCTGGATTTAAAAGGAGCCAGTATATACAATACAGAGGAGCACTGTCCATTAAATAACTGGACCAAGGTCTCTACGTCATTACAGATTAACAGGACATCAGGGTCAAATAAAGCTATGAAGTTTTCAGCTGTGCTCTGGTTAATGATGTGCCTACGGGACATATGTTTATGGGGCAGTGGATCCAAATTACAAGAAACATCAAAAAGAACACACTTATGATCGCTGACAAGGAAATCCTCCAAGCGAACATTATCAGTAGTTAGACCGTGTGCAAAACAAAGTCCAGGGTATGCCCCACTCTATGTCTGGGCCCAGAAACACATTGTATAAGGTTAAAGGACTCAGTAATATCAAGAAATTCAGATCCAACCTTAGAGGTAACATCATCAACGTGAAAGTTAAAATCAGCAATAATTAAAACTTTGTTCAACTTTATAACTCAAGATAAGAACTCAGTAAAATCAGACAGAAAAGGGCCAGATGGGCCAGGAGGTCTGTAAATTAAAATACAATAGAAAGGCTTCAACCAACCAACTTTAGTCATATGAAGTTCAAATGAGGGTAAAGTCTCAGTGCTAACTGACAGACAGTCAAAGTGATTTCTGATTTCTGCATATTTTTTGTAAAGTGCGACATGGGCTGTTATGTGTGATGGTATGTCTAAATGTGGGTTTTGGCAGACCAGTCAGAGTCAGAGTTCTGGACTTATTTTTATTCCCACTCCACCCCTACATACAGCTGTGGTAGTAGCTGTACTCCAGTGGCGTTAGGTATAATTCTGAAGTAATAGCTGCTTTGAGCTACTGATTTTGTAACTTTGTATGCCTGTTCTGTTAAAAGTAGAAAAAAATCTAAGCATTGGCTTACCTGAACTCTGAGGAGTCACTGTACCTATGTAAACAAACACATAAATATAATTGGACATATATCTGAGAATGCTAACATCAATACACAAAGGTCAGTTAATGAACTTGAAAGCATCAACCAAAATAAAACTGAATTTGATTAAATTTGGTTTTATTGAATACTTACTTATCATCCCCAAAAGCAGCACAGGCAAGATGACTTGACCTGCCATTATCCAAAGTTCAAAATTCAAATCTGCGGACCAAACATAATCAATTAGAATTCAGAAAAAAACTACAAAGCACACAGAAAGCATACTTTACTAAAGCTGCACATTCCTGTAAATTAGTTATACTGTATTAATAGCAGAGGATGTTCAAAGAACTATATTTATATTGTTTCAAATATGCATCAAAATGCCCATGGTAGCAAACAGTGGCATACAGTATATGTGCAACATTTTGTATTCATGTAAGTGCAATAGTTACTGACAAAATGGCACAAAGAGCCAAATCTTACATTGTCAAGAAGCCCTGTCAAAAAATCCCTGATCTGCACCTGAATCTTTTTATGCAACAAAAACAAATCACTTGTCGTTTCGCTCTATTAGAAATTAGTACTATAATTCAGTTGGAAATAAGTGCCACATTTTTATGAAATCTTATAATGCGGCACAACAGTTTGGAAGTATTGTTTCCCTTCTACAAAATAAATTAATTACCTGTCCACGCGTGCTTCTTTTGTTCTTTTTCTTCTCATCTGTGTGAGACTGCAGGGTTGCAACTGACGTTTATACTGTTGAATTTGGCACAGTCCCATAAATCTGTTGTTCAACCAGTTACAGGTGTATTGATGGATAATATCTGATTACTTCCTCATAACAAGTGAATGAAACATTCCATTGGGTGATGAGGAAATTAAGATGATCATCAGACTCAACATAAAGGAAGTGTAATATTCTATATTCTATTGAGTAATTAAATAAAGATAAGTTAAGTGTCAAAATACTTGCTGTAAAGTGGTATTTATCAAGATTTTATATCACAAAACAATATTGGTAACTATTGTTGTAAAGCATGAACTAAAGTCTACTGCCGAGAAAACTTTCAAGTGATATTCTTATGAAATGTAGTAACAACAGTAACTTTTGACTGTACTTTAACCTCACCCTATTTAACATTTACAAGCAGTATATAAACATTTAATAAACTGTTTATAACATACAAATAATTGTAATTGTGTATAAGTGTTTAGAAATGTATTGGTTAACAACCGTAATTCCTTCTGTGGGCACTCATAAGTGGATAAGAGAACTGTATACTTTTCTTTCACTGTTAACTGCTGAGAATGTAAAACCTACTCTTTGTTGCAAGTTATTACCTCTGTCAAGGAGGTTATGATTTCAGTCCAATATGTTAGTTAGCAAGGTATCTCAAAAACTACTCAAAGGAATGCTTCACTGCTTTTTTTTCTCACTTGTGTCTAGTGTTATATAACCAGTTAGTTCTGGTTTTATTTGCCAAGGCTTTGAGATATTATCTCAGAGTTTTATGAGATAATACTCTGAGATATTATCTCAGAGTACAAAGCAGGTGAGTGGAATTTTTAAAAAAAATCACCTTACCCATACAACATTCCACTCACAAGGAATGTGTGGTTAAGTTCTGTTTCTGTTTTGGTTCTGCTTCATTGATAGTACAGTGACAAATTGAAGACTGTGAAAGTTTTTCATGGGATGAATTTAAATAAAAATATGGGTATAAATATAGTATACAGTACAACTGCACAACTGACAACATCTCTGAGATGAGAAAAAAAGACTTGCTTGAGTGACCACTCATCTTACTTGTTTACTTTCAAGTTCCAGGTTGTTTATTATTAGTTACCCAGTTTAAGTTTCTATTCATTTGAAACAATGACAGTAAAATCCCAACTGGTACATCTTGAAAATATTTGAAGTAGGCGTGTATCCATATGACACTCTGATGATGAAATGAAAGTGTGCTTTACTGAAAAAACATGCCGTGCAAAGAAACAATGTGTAAAATTCTTAAGTAAATAAAGACACTAAAAAGAACAATGGGACGGCTCTTGGAAATGGTGCCACGGATTAAGGAGTGGTGTAACAACAAGACGATATCTAATACGTCTCCTTGTCTTGGCTTACCCGACTTGGCACCAATTATCCTGACAGTGCCAAGCTTTTTCAGCATAAATCATTTTCAGTTGTAAATCTGCAGAAAATTGAAAGAAAAAATCTGTTACATCTTAATAACACACACCCCAATAAAGATTTGATGATTAGAACCTGCAATGAGGACACAGAATTTGCTCTATATCTTACTGTTAATTCACACGTTGAAAACGATTGACAGGATTTTTTCATCCATGTTTTATTATTTGTTTAAAAAGCTCATGTCAATGATGACAATAAAAAGAGTGCAATGACATGAAACAACAGCACAATAGATAAAGAAATGCCAAAGCAAATGATGGAAAGACAGATAATGAAGGTAGTGAGACTTTCAGGCACGTATGCTGTTGTCTTCTCTGTTGTTCTTTCCTTTTACTGGCTGTAGAGACAAGTAAAACCAGTGTGGGTAGTCGGAACAAACATTTGTGGTACAAATCTTTATGAATAAATAATGTAATAATTCCAACAAACAGCAAAAAATTGAATGGTCAACACTGAGACAATTGAAATCTTCTTGCTTGCAAAAGTGAAACAAATGTGCAAAAATCAACAGAAGTGCACACACAGCTAATGACAAACTAACTAAACAAACAAGTGTCCATAACAAAATACAGATGGGTATGCAACAAGTGTTATCCAAAGGTTCCAGGTGTCTTTATGTTGTGTCTGTCTGAACCAGTTTTATTCCCCACTGTGTTTGCTAATGATATCGTCGAGTCTTTTAAAGTTATGTAATTTAATAGTGTACCGACTTTTTTAATGAAGTGGTGTCTCTCCCCCAGTTAATTTTCCAAATAATGACCACAGCAACACACTTACAATGAGTGACATAAACTAAGGAGACCATGTTTCAATTGAACATACCGTAACAGTCATTCAACCTGTTATTTGGCGATGAAGGACCAAGGAGCAAATGTGGTCATTTATAATGTTAAAGGACCAGTGTGTAATATTTAGTGGCATCTAGCAGAACGGACTTGGCAGAAATGGAATATAATATTCATAAGTATGTTTTAATTAGTGTATAATCATCTGAAAATAAGAGTCGTTGTGTTTTTATTACCTTAGAATGAGCCCTTTATATATACAGAGGGAGCGGGTCCTCTTCTACAGAGCCCCCCATGTTGTACCACCATATTTCTACAGTAGCCCAGAACGGAGTTTCACAGTTCTCATACTGTACACGCTTGGAAGGGGAGGGGGGGTATTCATTTGGTTGAAGTCTGCATCCTCATCACTAGGTGCCACTAAATCTTACGTACTGGCCCTTTAAAACATATTGATAAAATATTCATCACTTCTATTGTGCAGCTACAGAATCTGGGAGGTGTCAAGGAGAAAAATAACAATGATAATATAAATATAATATAAATCCTGGTGACATGATGAGGATCGTGGTTGCAGTACTTAATACATTCATTTGAGAGAAATTATTCACAATAACTCAGTTCTTGAATGATTAAAAGCAAAACTAAACTGCTGTGTCTACATTATGAAAGAGGAAAATGTGTATACATGCAACTTTGTAAGTGATCTATTGTTCTCATGCAGAAACAAGTTGAATTAAAATTATGGATATATATATATATATATATATATATATATATATATATATATATATATATATATATATATATTTCATTGCTGATGTACAGATTGAGCAGCATAGGGAAGCTGTCATGTGGGTTGAGGGTGGGAGTCAGGTGCAATGACCACAGCTAAACCTGCAGAGTAAATGATTTGATTCTGTTTTGGAAGACAATGTTGCTTACGTTGGTAAATGTATGACCTACAGTATATTAACAGTCATTATATTTTGTAGCGACAAATACACTGTCAGAAACAGACAGATTCTGCTCTCTGCTCACCTTTAATATGCTAGTACAGTCTTGGATCGGAAATGTGTTTGTGTAACACTGTGTAATGTTTGCTTGCATTTTGTGTTTGTGTGTGTTTCTATGTGTAGATGTGTTGGTCGAATTTACCCTGTCTGACTTTTTGAGGGACTCTTTCATTGTGTTGCATTTGTTTCCTGGTTTTGGTTTTTTCTGTTCCCTTGTGTGTTCCTCCTGTGTTTTTGTGTCACCTGTTTGTTTATGATATTTCCTGTTTTATTTTGAAATATTTCCTTCTTGTGTCTGGTCACTTTACTTCCTGTGTTTGATTATTTCATGTGTCTCACCTGTGTCTTGTTTTCCTCACCTGTGTTTCATTTGCAATCACTCCCTGTGTATTTATAGTCCAGTTTTCAGTTCGGTCTTTGTTGAGTTGTCTGCTTTTTTTTTTTCTGCTTTCGCTCTGTGTATGCGCCAAGTTTTTTTCCTGTGTTTATGGTCTTTGTTCCTGTTCCCAGTGTCTCTTGTGATTTTTGAGTTCTTTCATTAAATATTCAGCATCGTATCCAACCTGCCTGCCGTCTCTGCATTTGGGTCCACCTGCTCCATTCACCCACCTTTGTGACAATTCTGTGCAGTGAGGTGTTATTACAGGGGATCTGCAGGTCTTAAAAAGCATTTACAAATATCTTTAATATTTTATCTTTCAGTAATGTTAATTATAAAATGTTTTTGAACCTGAATGTGGGCTGTCAGGAGACGTTATACACCTATGAACCAAAGGTGGGATTGTTGTGAAAGTGGATTGTGTACAAGCAAGAATTGCCTTTAATTTTTCATCCAAATAAGTTTGGTTAACATTACTTCAAACCTGTAATATGATCGGACTGTTTTTGGTTTTTATCCCGTCTTTCCGGATGTCAACAGTTTCAACATTTGTCTATCCATCATTATATTGCAGCCAGCCACCAGGGGGTGATCCAGATGTTTTGGCTTCACTTTTGGGGAGCTGTCATGATGTCCATATTTATATACAGTCAATGGTTACAACAGGACAACCTTCAGGCATTTTTTTAAGGTTTTTTTTTAGCAACCCAAAGTAAAGGTGACGGGAAAACATACTTTAAATGCAAATGCTATTTTATTGTCTAGTGCATATACAAGGTTACCCACATGCATTTTGAAGTCATATATGATAGCATTTAGAGTTACAGTTGAATTTCAATGACTGTAGTACTGTGATTGAAATGAAGCAACTTTTCCTGTAATAGTAAAAAATAATTCTACAGTAGACGAGATCTGAAAAAATCAATACAAATTTAATTATATCTGTCAAAAAAGGAGTTTAATGTTATTTTTGTTTTTAGTAGTGACCCCTTGGCAACCCATTAAAAATCCTCCATGACCCACCGATGGGTCACAGCCCAGACAAACAATACAGTATAGATTGTTGTTTTACTTATTTCTATGTATGTAATTTCTATGCAAAGGAAAATAAAATTCAAGAGCAAAGCTATGGTAATGTCTTTCAAGTTTCTGTAAAATATAGATTTCATAGGCCTCTATAAACCTTGTTCATTTCTAAATATAGGCAAAGGCTTTCACTCTATTACCCAAGATGAAAAATAACTGGCATGATTAGGCTACTGTTCTCTGATTAAAAAAATATCACATTCATCTGGTAATGAAAACATTACATTCGCCTCCTTAGCGTATATGAGTTCATCTTTGAGTTGTTGCAGTCAGCAAAATGGCAAGCAAGATCATCGTGGAGGTCTCATCATTGTGTCTGCAAGAGAACAACCAAAATATAAACTATAATCCATCCACATATGTAGCATCTACAAGGATACAGAGGTAATTCAATTCAATTCAATTTTATTTTATTTATATAGCACCAAAACACAACAAAAGCCATCTCAGGGCACTTTTCACATAGAGGAGGTCTAGACCAGCTCTTTAATTTACAGAGACCCAACAATCCCCCCATGAGCAAGCACTTGGCAACAGCAGTAAGGAAAAACTCCCCTTTAACAGGTAGAAACCTCAAGCAGAACCCGGCTCTAGGTGGGCGGCCATCTGCTTTGACCGGTTGGGTTGAAAGAGAAAGAGAAGAGGGGGACAGAGAAGTAGAACAACAACAGCAAAGATAAAAAGAAATGTACCTACCCTGGTATTTACCTGGCATGGTGACCAGAGGTCCAAGTGAGAGCATAACTATGTCATGGTACGATACATCTCTCTTAACTCTGTGGTGATCAGGGTTGCAATGCTGCAGGACAATAACATGAGCATTTATTCAAAGTGTCTCACAGGAAATGATCACTTTGCATTGACCTAACACAGCTCAGAAATCAACCCTATTGCTTTTGGAGTACAGGATTATTTTACAAATTTTTCCAGTGGTTAGTGTCTGCAGTCCAAATTAATGCAGATGTGAATGTGATTCTAAAAGGGATTTTTGTGTCTGACTGTATCTACATGTATCTGCCTGTATGTGTAAGTCCTGTATTGAGTGTTCGCCTTGTGTGAGACTAGCGACCCTGCCTCCCTCCACCTCTGATGTTCTGGTCATTTTAAGATTATAAAAAGTGTGTGGATGGATGGAAAATGGTACATACAGTTGTGCAGTTGTTGTGGCTCAAAAGACACAAGTGGACCTGGCAGTGCAGGTAAATGGATGGAAAGTTGGCAAAGGTGAAAATCCTGAAGGAGAATCGGGCCACAGTGGAACTGCCATTGACCAGCTCAACTGTACCATCTGCTGTATTAGGACACCTGGAAGACAGTGGCATCAACAAGTTTAGCAGGTGAAAAAAGAGTTAATATGTGGAAGAGAAGATTGGCAAAGTAAGTGGAGGGAGGCTAGAGACTGGCTGCAAACTTAATCTGGCAAATGAATCAAATGTGCTTGCTAACAGAGGGTGAAATTGCTTTTGATTATTTACATTGCGGTAATGAGATCTTGGCGGACAGGGTAGTTTGTGATGTTGACCGGTGTAGCCCAGCAGGAGTCCAGAATGGTGAAGATCTGCTGTTCATCAACTCCTTCTGTTCGCACTTCCACATACAACCTCTGGTTTATTTCCATTTCTATGTTTCTGTCACTGGTGAGGGGAAATTGGAAGCCAGCATCCTGATAGGGGATGATTCTCAAATGGTACTGTCCATGGCCAGGTGGAAGCTTTTTCTTCACAATGCTACAGAAAAACAACACAACGTGACTAAAAATGAGATGAGAAACAATTGTGTAGGGAGCTAGGATTGCATTTACAGAATTGGGATGAAATCACATTTGGATATATTTATCCAAATATGATTTTAAAGAGTATTTAAATACACACACAAGTATTTTGACCTATTAACACATTTATATAGTTTATACAGCGGTAAAACTGTAAATAGTAAAAAGCACATAAACTTTAAATGCAGTTGTTTGAGGGGTTAATAATGAGGTTAGACACCCTTTCCTGGTTTGAAAATTTAACCACTGCTTCAAATCACTTGTTTGAAGGGGTCTTATTGTAGGTGCAGATTTAACATTTTAGTGTGCCTCCTGAAGTTCAGATTTAGCATTGTGTAGCTTATATATTGACGCAGATACATGAAATTATTGAAAACTTTGTTGTGTTACATATACTCTGATACAGATCAGATTTTCACCATAAAAAGAACTTAGATGTTGACATACTGTGCTCTTGTAAAAAAAAAAATGTAATTTACTCATTAACACCTAAAACTAAAACAATAAAGCAAATAAAACATTGCTGAGGAGATGGTATTGTGACTGTCACCTCTCTACTAGGCTGATACCCTGATCCATAGACAGGGCCTGAGTCAGAGGGTATTCACAGGAGAAAACCAAACTAATGTTCAAGGTGTCGTCGCCCTGGATGGTGTTCTCATAGTTGAAGTGGGTTCCATTGCTCTGTAATATTGAGATGATAAAAAGAAGTATAATTAATATAAAAAGTATAGTTAGTATATTCCAGGTGCAGTCTGGCCTGTGTAGTACATTTACATCTAAAACCTTTCTCAGTGTGCATTATTGGAGGTTATGGACTGTACCTTGAGCACTGTCCCACACAGCTGGTCGTCATTATTAAAGTGGAACACCAGTCGACCGTCCTGAAGAGTCCCTTTACAAGAATCATCTAGGAGATGTAGGGTCTGGGGATGGAATCCAGCTTCAAACAGCTTGCAGCGCGACAGGGATATAGTGCCTGAACTACTGACACATGTGATGGACGAGTCTAGAAAAAAAGATAACAATGCATTTTTGTTTACCAAATCCCCAACCGGAACATAGAAAAGTGAGTAAATATGCTTTGTGCTGCCATAAATGCATATTATTTTTCATTTGTTCCAGAGTTACCATGTAAATAACAATAATAAGACTGAGAGTCGAGAGCCATGCTAGCGACTCTGTGAGGCTGTACATGTGCACAGTTGTGTTTTGGGCCAAATGTTAACTTCAGCATGCTAAAATGCTCACAATGACAATGCTAACACGGTGATGCTAAGAAGGTATAATGTTTACCATATTTACAATCGTAGTTTAGTGTGTTGCATGCTCACATTTGATAATTAGCAGTACATTTGAGGCTGATGGTGTCATTAGTGTTTCAGGTGTTTGGTAATATATCAAAGAAGATGAAAACTCAGAGGTTCAGCAAAGTTATTCATCCTGAGGAAGATATGAGTGCACCAAATTTGATGGCAATCCATCCAACAGTTGTTAAGACATTTCACTCAAAACCATAAATGTGATCCTCGTGTTGGCACTAGAGGAAAAGTATCTCCATGGGTGGATGTAGAAAATTTTGTGCCAATTTATCAATTAAACTTAGAAATATTTCACAGTGAAAACTTTGACCTGCTCGTGGCATTTCATGGAAATCCATCAGTTATTGACATGTTTCAGTATGGACCACAGCTGTGAACTGTCTGACTGACAGACCAACATTGCCAACCATACAACCATGCAGCTAGCAGGGCTAATAATTCACTTGCAATATACACTCTTCATCATTGCTCATACACATCATTGTTATTACTGTTATCTGAGGAAATAAAGCAGTATTTCAATAGGAGCTTCCCTCACCGTAGCTCTCATTGTTGGGCCGAGGATGGTCCTCATCACAGAGGCAGCCATAAAAACCATCCTTCTCACCACACCACTCAAACTCTGTGCAGTTCAACTCTTCACAAGGGTCTGACTCAGCTAGAAAAATAGTGGGGAAGCAATGAGACAAAGACTGATTGAACAGAGGGACTTCCACAAAACACCTTCAGCTTGAAGAATTTTGCATGATCTATTATGTCCTCATTTTTATTAAACCTATCAGCCTTGTTAAAACATACCACAGAGCAAAGCAGAGCGCCACTCGGGGAAATTCAACCCCAACACAGAGCAGGTTCTTTCATAGGCTGATACAGCAGAACACAGCATGCCATTGGCTGGAGTGTAGAGGCAGAGATCGTAGATACAGGAACTGAAAAATGGCTGGGGGTCTGAGTGCAGGTGACAGGCACTGAATGGACCGCTAGAGTTGGTGATGACACTACAGAGTTCAGAGTATTCTTCCATGAAGGGACAGTCATTCAGTCCATCACCATTCTGATCATCTGTGGATCCACAACTACAAAAGACAGAGTGTTACACTTCTAACACCTGGCCTTTTTAAAAAGAAACTTTGCTCAGACATATTTTTTGTCATCACTGCAGCTGACTCAATGATATATCACTAATGCAATTTTGGTGATTTCCAAATGAAAAAAATGCTAGCTAGCTAAGTTGAAAAACTGGTAAATAAGAAATGTGGGGTGGTCAGGCAGAAAACAAGGTCATACACTGAAATAAATTTAACTGACAATACAATGACAATATTTTGTAGTTTGTGTGAATATTCAGCATAGTATAGCTGCCATTATAGTCTATTACATTAACTTCAAATTAACCTTCACTGTTTTTCCTAACAACTTACCCTGGTTGACTTGTGGGTGCCTTCCAGCTGTGTCCAAAGTCATTGTCATTTTGTGCCAGTGTACCATTGGGCAAGACTTTGTCATCTGCAGGATCATTGTTGAAGTTACCACACATCCCAGTGACTCTGTTTTCACAGTGTTGGCCGATTCTGACCAGTAAAGTACTCTGACCGTCAAACTGGACTATCAGGTCACTGGCATCGACCACTATGTAGTTTCCCTGCCTTAACACCCAAGCTAAGGTTCCTGCAGTGGTCGGAAGAGACACTTCAGTGTCATTTACCTGTGAGGATGAAAGATTAAAAAGAGATGGAGAAGAGATGGGGAGGTACTTGTTGTCAGTCATGTTTACACCTAATATAAAGAAAGTTGTATAAAATAAAGTAAATATAGTTTACTGTACCTTTACTCTTTTGTTAGGGCCGATCCTGACGTATGCACTCTCTGGTGGATTTGAAAGGTATATATCCACTGCTGACACAAATGACACACGGTTGTTGCCACGGTGATTATTGGTGGCTACTACCTGAAACTGTGTTTCATTGATGCCGTGGTTCACACTCTCAGTGATGATGTAAGAGCATGTGCCCTGGAAATGAGCCAGTGCCCCATCAAAGGTGATGTAGTGTGGGTCCCCCCACACAGTGCAAGTAGACATTGTATCAAAACAGCCCAGCTGGCCGTTTTTGATGGTGCACTCTTGTGCAGAGGTGCAAGATGCAGCAGAACAGCGCAGGTCATTGGGAGCATGGCATTCACATCGCTGGGAGCATCCTTCTGTCCAGAACGATTCACCAGCCTTTAGCGTAAGAAAGAGAAAAGAACATATTTTTCATGAAAATGTGGCTTATTGCAAACATAGAAAGCATTAACTGGGATGTGACTTACTTCATAGTAGAAGCCATTATATTGGCAGCCACAGCTTTCCACAGGGACACACCTTGTCCCACTCCTGACAAAGCCCTCATCACAGAAGCATCCCTCAGAGCAAATCTGCTTGCAGCTGCCACGAACACTGCTGGCACACGTGTGTCCACAGTCAGTACCACACAGCTCATAATGGCTGTTGGCTGGACAGTCAAGTCCTAAATAAGTGAGGAAACAAATGGGGACCATCATAATAAGTTATGTTCATTACATAAATTTGTGAATAAAAGGTCAGTCAGGAGATATGTTGAGAAAATGTAGATTGCTTGCATTATTTATTTATTTATTTGTAGTTTTTAAATGAGACAGTGACAGGTCAACTCACTGCAGGTGGTGTTCTGTCTCCAAGGGTAGATTCGCACATTAGCAGACTGACAGGCACTGACATATGCCTGAATGGCCCTGCACAGGAGATCTTGGCCCTCATTTCCGGACACACACACATCAAACACACAGTCATTGAAAAATGGTCTTGGGTCCACCTGCTCATGGCAGAAGCTTAAGGGGCCATCAGCTGCCTGAATTACATCACACTGAGCTCTAGCAGGAAGCTCATTGGTACACTGTGGACAGGAGGAGCCACACCCATCACTGCAGGTGTAATTGCCCGCCACTTTCCAAGCTGTCCCAAACTGAGTTGGAGTGGTGACCATCATTCCAGATGGGGTGCGGAACTCATCATTTGGATTTCCGTTGAAGTTTCCACAAAGTCCACACATTTTTCCACTGTATTGATGAAAAGAAGTGGCTCAAAAGATAGATGGTTATTGAATATCCTACACACATTTGTGATTGTATTTTTTTAAGCATGTCAAAAGATTCCAATTTTAATTTGGGGAATTGCAGATACCTGTAATTTGAAGGTACAGAGATAAACACTGTACTATATCCATCATAGGTGACACTTAAGCCAAAATCAGCATTGACAAATGTGTAAGATCCACTTGCATAGATAGACACATGACCACCATTCAAGAGAATAGGTAAGTTTTTAGTTAACTCATTCACCTAAAAGATTAGAAAAGCAAAATTGGAAGAATAATCATATGTGGTGCCATTACGTGTTTTTCAAATGATGTCTTATCCAGGTGTAGATAAGATTTGATTAATGTCTGCAATGGTTCAAAAGTTGGTAAACTCACCTCTACCACACCATTTGTCTCCCTTGAAATATGCACTCGATAGCCCCACATGTTCACATAAACTTCAGCTGTAATTGAAACTGGCAACCCATTCCACGGCTCATTCTTAGCCTCCACAGAAAATTGATGCAGGCCATCAGTGGTGTTGCACATGGTTGCCAGAACATAGCGGCAGGTTCCCTGGAAGTCATAGGCTTTGCCATCAAAGGTGAAGTAGTGGGGGTCCCCAGAGGCAGAGCAGGTGCCATGAGGGTTCGGATGGCAGCCAAACTCACCCCCCACCACACGGCAGGACTCCTGGGGACCACAAGTGTTTGGGATACAGTGGACTGCTCCAGTTGTGCCATTACAGGTACACAAGCTCTGACATTCCTCACCATCCCAGAACTGTTCACCACCTTCCCAATAGCGTCCTTTGTGATGGCATCCGCAGTCTGTTGGTGGCACGCACTGGTTGCCATTGAGGACAAAACCATCATCACACTGGCAACCCTCCTGACACAGTGTGTCACAGGAGAAGGGGAAGGAAAGGCTTGGACAGGCGGATGGACAAGTTGTTCCACAGAGTTCATAATGGCTGTTTGGAGGGCATGGATGCTCTATGGAAAAACAAAAAGATGGATTAAAAACTTTTTAAATCAGTATAAAAGCTAATTTTGATCTAAAAGGGAAAAAGTGTTTACCGCAGCCAGTTGCATTCCTCCAGTATCCTATGGCAATACCTTTCTGTTGACACATTAGAGCGTAACCTTGCAGAATCTCACAAAACACCACTCCTGGATTTCTAGAGGACTTAACAGTCTCATTCCAGATGTGAACATTCTGCCATGGGTCCACCGTGGCCCAACATTGGGCAAATGGCCCATGCGATGAGACAAGAATGCCACAGTACTCACTAGAGTTGTAATTTGTTGTAGAGTTGTAATTTCTACTCTCCACACAATGCTTAGCGAGGGAGCCATCTCGCCAACTGTCCCCAAAGACCTGAGAGCTGTTAACCAAGATGCCATTGGGTGTCCGGAAATCATCATTTGGATGACCATTGTAATCACCACAGAGTCCACCAAGTGAACCATTGTAAATTCCAGGTGCAGTGACTCGCACAAAGTGAGGCCAGACTGTTTGTACCGTTACACCAAAGGAGGTGCGAAGGATGATACTGTCAGTGCTGCTGTGGTAGATGTGGATTCGGTTGGACACTGAGCTGAATGGTAGTCTGATGATCTGACCATCAACCTAAAGGGTAATTTAAATCATTGTTTTTTCATTTCATAGTTGACAAGATTTCCAACAGGATAATAAATGAAATTAACTAACATGAGTGTGAGGTTACTGCAGCATAGTATAAATGATATTCATGTTCAACTCATTTTGTCACATTTGTCATGCCTTACCTGTACTCTACTGCTCCTTGCTATCTCAATGGACACATGTGTGCCCTCTGCCTCAAATTTCAGCACCCTGGCGAAGCCCTGCTGGCCACTGGGTACCTTTTCAATTGTCACTGCAAAGTGGGAGTGACTAGACATCGCCACTACTTTGGCAAGGGTTAATCGACATGCCCCAGGATATTGGTATGTCAGACCATCAAATGTATGATATGACCCTCTGCCCCTAATCCAGCATGTTCCATAGCTGTTAGGTCTGCATCCTCTTTCATCCTCGTCCACACCGCATGATTCAAGTGGGCCACAACTATAGGGTTGGCAAGTCATGGAGCCATAACTGCAGCTACAACGTCTCCCACAGTCCTGGTCTAATATTACAGTCTCTCCAGAGCGGTAGTAGCAACCCTCAAAGCTACAGCCACATTCAGCATGAGGGACACAGACCCCAGCACTGAGTATGTAGCCTGAATCACAGATGCAGCTCTCCTGGGCAGGGAGAGGGCAGTTGTTGGTAGAATTGGGATTGACACAGGTAGCAGGACATCCTGTGCCATTGGACACAAAGTGGCTGTTGGCTGGGCAGGGGATTTCTAAGGAAAAAAATCAAAGTGATCTTGACATCATAGACATTTTACCAAAATAATATTTTTGAAATAATGTTATGTGACTGACAGACATACCACAAAAGCCTTGTCTCCTCCAGCTTGGGAGCTGTATGCCATTCTGTTGGCACTGACTTGCATACACATTTAGTGCTTGGCACAGAATGGGCTGGTACCCTCCTCCTACACACAGATCATACACACAACTCTCCACAAAGGGCTGTGGAGGAAGTCGTTGATGGCAAGCAGCAAAGGGTCCAGAGCTGCTCTGAAGGATACCACAATGGGCAGTGTTGCTGTATAAAGCATTCTGAGCCTCAGTGCAGACAGCACAGTCCAGACCTCCACATGGTGCCTCACAACCAGGCTCATCGTCCCCTGATGCTTGCCAGCTGTTGGCAAAAATCACATCAGAGCTCACAACCTCACCTTGGCGAGTTCGAAAGTCATCCCTGCGATCATTGTTGAAGTTTCCACACAGGCCACATGTTGCATTCTGGTAAGTGTAGGGCACACTGATTCTGACATAATGGTTAACGTCATAGGATACCTCCAAACCAAAGTCAGTACTGACGATCACAGAAAAACCTGACTCATAAACCTGGACAGTGCCATTATTGAGGTAGAATGGAGCGGCTGCAAAGTTTCCATTAACCTGTAAACACACCAGCAAGTATGTCAAGAGCAACAAAGAAATAGTTGTTTCAATACATAAGGACTGAAGAACTCAGAATAACCCATCAAAATTACCTTGGCCTCACCACGACGTCCTTTGACAAGCTCAATAGTTTCATTATAGACAAACACTTTGACCAGTCGTCTCCAAGAAACTCGACTGCTGCCCCTGTGCTCATTAGCACCTTCTACTCTATAGTAGGGCAGCCCATGACCACATTGTTCAGAGAAAACATAAGTGCAAGTGCCCTGGAAGTGAAACAGGGTCCCATCAAAGGTATAGTAGTGTGGATCACCCGCAATGGTGCAGGTCTGTCTCTGCACAGTCTGGCAAGAGAATTGAAAGGCAGCATGACGGCATATTTGGGAAAAGAAGCAGGGTTGGTAATGGCACCGCAGACCTGCTGAGGTGCAGGTGCAAATCTGTGCACAGGTACTATCGCTCCAGAATGAGTCTCCCAGCTGCACAGATTCACCTTGAGAAGAATAAAAGGAAATAGTCACTCAAAACATTTTCTTTAATCCAACTCAAAAATAACACCACCATAGACACCAACTGATGTTTGAGAAAAAACATATATACTTGCCAATGCAAGTAACTTTTACATTTTACTCAATAATGGACAAGAAACTGCAAATTTACGTCTTTACAACTAAGATAATCATACACTTAAACCTAATGTCACCAAAGTTCAGTGTACAATAAACTCATCTGCAGACAACATATAAAACATGAATTTGTTCAAGAAGTGCAGATTTATTATTAACCTGGCACATAAGTTTCATGAGTGGTCATTGTAGATATATTGTACATCACTGTAAAGTAAAGTCCATAAAGCACAAAGTGTCACTTTGGGTGGTCTTACCATTGAAAGTGCAGCCTTTTGATCCATGGTCTGTCCGGAAGGCCCAGCGACCCGGTAAATTGACATTGCTGCTCAGGCGGAAATTTGAGTTACTGCCTGTTGCATTGTTAGAGAATGATCCAGGGATGGTGAAATGGTGAGTTGAATTGATTGTGTCATAGCCAGCCTGGAATATACAGCAAATGTTATATAGAATGAATTTATTTGATGTCAGATCTGTTTGTGTTTTTTTTTTTTGTTATACTGCAAATGAAAAAATATGTACCACATGGGTAATATACTACACTGTTTTCACTTTTAGTTACAGCAACTTAAAACACTTTATTTCGTAGTAAATTACATACAACACAAAAGGTTCTAACCTGTACACGGCGAGCTGTTGAGGCTAGTAGCCCGTAGTTTATAAGAACAAATGAGTACTGGCCACCAGAGATCAAGACCGCTTGGGCAGTTGTGCGCTGGAAAAAAACAAAATGTTTATCAAATTTGATAATAGGAGATTTGTGTGTGTTTTGCAAATACACTGACTTACTGTTCCTGAATTTGGAAAGTATGCCACCTCATACCATGTTGCAACAAAGACCCATTTGGCATGGAAGTTCAGTCTTGGGAAATACTTATTTATGTCCCATGTAGCTTGTTGGAGAACACTGCCACTTGTGTATTGGTTGTAGTAAACCTGACCAGTTTTTCTGTTGTCCAAATCTGTCCAGAATGGAGCTATGATGTCTCTGGATCCATATATTGGAAAACTTTCAGGTATGTAACTTGACCAAGGAGCTCGAAATGTCAAGTGTCCATTGTGGTTGACCTGAAAACAAATATTTGGGTAAACCAATTCTTACTAACAAGAAATCACGAGATGCTGACTATGGTCTTTGACAACTACATCTTATCAAAGATTTATTAGAGTATGTTATAAAAACAGATGTTAATGTTTACTACAACTCAGTTTTTGTGAAGTAAGGTTGAATTTAAATTGAAATTTCACATTTTAAGTTTTAGGAAAAAAGTTTTTTTCTGTGGTTAACCAGTGGTTTTCATAGTCTACACACTTACTTATATATGTATGTTGTATTTAGAAAACATAATTTTACATACATAAATCTTGTTATAAGTCCGTCCAAAAAAGACAAAAGATTGCTGCAAGGTTATTAAAGGTGAGCTTCCATCATCTGTTTGAGAGTTCATAGTTCCTGATATTGGATAGAGGGGTCCTAGGAGGAACACAATTACAGTCACAAAACAAAAAAACACTGAATTTTCATCATTCCTGCAAAATATGTTCTTTCTTCAAGAGTACTCAGCGAAATTATTTACTTCAACTTCATGTTTGACTTGGTAATTTTTGTAGAGTGCAGAGCATGTCTTTTAATCCTAAAATACATAATATTCTTCACAGACCAAAACCAGAAACATAAAAACATAATTGAAACTTGAAAACATGAAAAGGTTTTGTATAATAAAATGCTCCACTGAGATCCAAAGGGATTTTGTAAGTATAACATATGTTAAAGATCCCCTCCAGACATGTTTCAGATATATAAAAAATACTCTGCTTTGAATAATAATCTATCTAATATGAATTTTACATAAACAAGTTTAATTAAATTCTTAAAACGACATTTCCTCCTTCTCCTTTATTTCATCCCTGTTAATCCCTGAACAGTCCATTTTCGGCATATGTGCACTGGAGGCTTCAAGTTTTCACATCACATATGTATAAGTTTCATACTGGACCACGACTGGCTCCAAACTTGTTTTGATGTCACAATATAAATTATGCTCATGGATACACATCATAAATTGAAAGTTAGCACAGAGAAAACTTCCCCTCAGCAGATTAATTTGAAAACAGTCTTGTAGTGTCAAACTCTGCACATACATCATCCTGCACAGTGAAGTTCAAACATCCAACTGAAAAAATAATAGTCAAAACACATGACTGGAGGGAGACTTCAAACAATTTGAATTTCACTGAAATTATCCAACATCCAGTTATTATACATCCTTATACAGATGGGCTAATGGTGATATTAAGGTGTAAAAATGAATTGGTTAGTTCATTAGCAATCATATGCCTTAATAATCATAATGATTCATCAAAATTGCAGTTACATTGAATATGACTTTGAGGTAAGGTGTAGATAACAACTTCTATTCCAAGCAAGTCGTGCTGGCTAACAATCACACTGATTACCATACAGCATTTGTATCAAGTATAATCCTCCTGATGTAATAGCCTCTATGACTTAATGAATTAGCACGATTGTGTGACTAGCATGATAAGACAACGGACCAATGAAAAATCAAGATTCATGTAGACTTCAACTTACCTGTACTCTGGGGAATCACTGTACCTGTAAATTACACAAAAATGAAGCAAAAACGCATGTGTAAGTAAACGGATATGACCAGAAAAATTTAAAAGGGATATTCAAGTATTTAAATAAAGCTAATATTTAAAAACACCACTATATACAGGACCATGAGATAACATACATATTTCAAAAAATAAAATGAAATTGCATTTTATGAAAATGACTTACTTATCATCCCCAAAAGCAGCACAGACAATGTGATGTGACATGCCATTGTCCTAGGCAATTCAGACCAAACATAATGGTTTGGTCATTTTATTATAAACTACAATTGAATGCTAAATTACAAGACAGTAGAGTAATTGGAATTAGAAATAGGCATATCCCTTAAAAAGAAAATTAAATAATTACCTGGTGATATAAGCTGTCCTTTTCCTTCTCATCCATTTGAGACTGTAGGGATGGAACCAGGCTTTATACAGTACAAGCTGGCACTGTACCATAAACCTGTTTTTTGATCAGTTTCAAATAGGTCAGTGTATAATAAATCTTGCTTCCTGGTAAACTGTAACCATACATCTTTGTCTGCTGAGTATTATGAAGATCATCAAATTGTATTCAGGACAAAAAACGAGATGTAATACTCTACCAAAGGCTTTAGATAGACGATGTAGTGCTATTAAGTGTCAAGATATTAATTTCAAAAAGGAAACATTTAATGATATCACTATTGTGGTGAAACCACAAACTAATTTGTACTCTAAATGAAAAGCTTAATTTCCTTTTGGTGCAGCCTGTCCATGTTTCCTGTCCAAGCTTATTGGTTAAATCTGTAGATTTAACCAATAAAAGTATATTGTATATTCTGCTTTTTCACTGTATATTCTGCTTTTAAGAAACTTTCATTATTATTTAGTGGCAAGTCAGATACTATGCAACAATGCATGTCAACCATAACAGCATATTGTATTTTCACCTGTCATTTATCTGTTGTTCAATATTTCCACCTGCCTACTCATCTGTTTCCTGTCTGCCCGCTATCTTTTCACCTGTAAAGTGAACATATCCTGCATCCTAGTAGATGCTTGACAGTGTTATATTATTTTTAAAAAGTTGTTTTTTTTTTTGTTGTTTGTTTTGTTTTTTGTTTTTTTTAACCCGGAAAGGTCAGAAAGGTCATTTTCAAGGGATCTCCATGTTCTTCATGTTGCCCTGGAGCACTGTTGGAACAGTGACGCCCTAGAAAATGTCTAAATCTGAACTGTTCACTACCTTATGAATTATGGACCGCACGTATCAACCTCTAACAAATCACAATAATATTTGGTTACCCACTGACTTATTAGCATCTCCAGTGTCTTTTTGGAGGGACACCTATCTCCCTCGAATTTCAGCCAGCTATTGTTATAGTGTGTTGTGCCTGATGGTTTTATCAGAGCACTATCAGACTGTTTAACCTTTGTTTAAATACCATGATCTGTAAAGATAAATAACACTGTTGGCCTATTAATCTGTATGAAAGTCAATTTCTATCAACTAAATGCATGTTGGATCAATATTCAAAGGTGAATTAGTTGTTTTACTACACTTAACTTGTGACACTACATATTATTTAGCCTGAGGTGATATTTGTGCCACTTGTAAGCAAACATACAGTACCAGTCATAACTCTATATACACTATGAATATATTTAAAACTGTGATTCACCAGGATGTGACTCACATCATGGTAGAAGCCATCATATTGGCATCAACTGCTCTCTACTGGGACACCTTGTCCCACTCCAACAACCACATATCAGCAAACCTGTTTAACAAGTAGCATCAGTGCTGCTGGTACAAGTGTGTCCGAACACTCTTTTTGTGTGGCTGTCAACTCCTAAATCTGACTATCCTCTATGAATTTGCTTATCATGCATACAGAGCTGTCTGTGATATCTTTCTTTTTAGACTGAAATGCTGATCTTTTCTTAATTTCAAATCAGGGTAGACATGTTGACATTATCTATTCTCCAGCATACTATAGAATACACCACCTTAATTTTTCCTAAAATACAAGAGAGAAGCTCACTGGAGCAATTCAGATCACATCCATGTTTCTGTCACTAAAAATACAATCCAGTTTAAAACACCGCCCCCTGTGCCTTGATGGAGATGTTGGCAGACATTTGTTTGCTTTTATCTCTTATTGACCATTGTGTGAGTATATTGCTGTTCATAAAATTCATTGTTTTTTGCAAAAATGATGAGAGGTCAACTGTCAGAGTCAAGACAAAGGGGGTGATGTATGAAATCTGGACACGGTACACTCATAAAGGGAGAGATTCAGCTGTTCCTCACTTACACACACATTGTCCAAGAAAGAGATTTACTTGTCTTCTCAGTTACAGTTATTGTTGTACACATGTGTTTCACTTCTTTGCTCTGCGCTACAGGTTACTGTACTGATTATTTAATGGTAATAATTAACTTTATGTTTAACTGTTATGTTTGGATGTCCTGTGTGAAGGATTTCATGAAACATTGTGACAATCAGGAAAAATGAAACACATTTTTTACACAGTAAAATTTACCATCAGTCAGTTTTTACCAGGACACACCAGGAACATTAATAAAAATGAAGTAACATTTGATGATCTTCTTTCTCACTGTAAATTGGGCCTTAGATATTGAATCCAAAAACAAAAACCCTGCAATTTGAGCTGAGCCATAAGCAAAGGCAAAGTAGGGCAGGCAGGAGGTTTTGCAGGTGCAAGTTAGTCCTAGAACCTATCACTCAAAAGAAAGGTGTTGTTGGGTATTTTCGTTCTCTTTATTTCACTTGAAAGGATTGACAGTAACTATTGTGTAAGTTATTTTCAGTAGTTCTTGTCTTCTCTGGACTTCCTGGTAGTGGTGTTGCCAGGAAATTCAGAGCGTGTGACCATTTATCAATCACATCTCTTTTACTGAAGAATCTTTCATGCATGAAAACATGCTGTAAAGATAAAATCTGTGCCACTGTCAGAACTGTGTGATCTTCCTGTTGGCTCACTGCCATGCAATAACTTTCAGTCTTCTTAGGAATTTTTTTCTTCTTCACTAACATACCAGCCCAAACACACCACAATATGTTTTAAGGTGATACCCTTTTATAAGATGAGGAAGTGCCAGAGTTTTTTTGATTTCTTTGATGAGGGGAAACTTGGTATCACCTGCAGGCTTGTAAGCGCACACGCACATACAATGGAACATTTTTTCATCTCCTAATAAAGTGCTGAAGTGCTGAATATCGCACCAGTGTAAACCATAGAACGGGCCTAAGCAGTAAAGGTTTAGCAACAGTAAAGCAAGCTATCACAAAAACCTGCTAATTTAAATTGAAGTGTGTAGAGAAAATGTGATAAAAGTCATGTTAAACTCCCTATGAAGCCAGTATTATATAGAAGTAAATATGTGAATGGACTGCATGCAAGATGGCAGTCACATATACAGCCACTATAAAATATATATAAAGCCACTATGGAATATTATCCTGGACAAGAAAATTTAGATTTATATCTTGTAATGCTGGACATATGATCAAATCCATCACCATGACACATACAACACTACTACTATCACTAGTATTCGCAAATTACAATGTGGAGTTGCTTTAGATATATAGGTTAACTTGTGAACTATAAATAAGTCTTGAATTGGCCCCATTACGTGAATTTGAACAGTATATATTGTATGAGAAAATGCTAATCAAAAGGCGATATTTTGCACTTCTGGTGTTAACAGGACTTCCATTTTCAAACACCCCAGCTGGGTGATCTTGTATAATTAGAAAGTGTGAATGTAGGTGAGATATCTATAGATGAGAGAGGCCTTTTCTTTAAAAAAAAAAAAAAATCTAATTTGCATACATTTCACATTGAGCGTCGCACATGAGTGAGTGTTAATTTTAATAAATGATGTCTCACTTTGGACTGAAGTTCTCTGAATATAAAATGCTTGTAAACATGTTTTGATCCAATTATCCAGAGTCTCTGAGTCATTATTCCTAATGTGACATCTTAATTATAATGTATGGGAGTCACCTCTAAAATGTGGCTGCCTTGATGAGTCTAGCTCAGCCTGTACTATGCTATGCGGCCACAAGATGGCAGTGTCACATAACCTTGTATGAGTTTACCTTGATCATGTTTAGATGGTAACCCTAATTTTGCGAAAGATCTCGCGAGAGTGATCATTTTAACCCAAACTATGATTTTCCCTTAGCACTAACCAAGTGTTTTTTGTGCCTAAACCTAACCAGACCTCAACCACAGTATTGTCACACCATAAAACATAATTATTTTGTAAAATGACAAACTACGCGCACGTGAAGGAACAACAAATCTCGCGAGAGTAAATGGATCGTCATTTAAAACGTGTTAATTGAATCATTCAAAACATAATCCAAGATGGGTTTTTTTCAGTGGCAGGAATACACGAGGAGGCAGGGTGGACACTTCATATCCATGAACAAAAGTGTGTGTTTTTGTATGTGTGTGATTGGATGAGTGAGTGAGAGAA
The DNA here is from genome assembly GCF_914725855.1 of Thunnus albacares. Taxonomy (NCBI): domain Eukaryota; kingdom Metazoa; phylum Chordata; class Actinopteri; order Scombriformes; family Scombridae; genus Thunnus; species Thunnus albacares. Next base: position 13,181,913 of record NC_058125.1, on the reverse strand, counting down.
AGGGGGGCAGAGAGAGAGAGAGAGAGAGAGAGAGAGAGAGAGAGAGAGAGAGAGAGAGAGAGAGCAGTCACAGAAAAACTGGGTGTTAAAAATCTTGAGATCTGAGAGAAGCTTCCCCAGTCTGTGTGCTGTGAGCAGAAGCAGCAGCAGCTCGCAGAGAGTTTCCTGCTGGTGTGTTTCTGACAGAGTTTAATGTGGATTTAGTTATTCCAACATGGATTTGAGAGACACTTGAGCACAACTTGTATTCTCTTCCAAAAGTCAACTTGGCTTGAATGAACCTCAGGTGAGAGTGGATGGATGTTCAGACGGTAACTGATGCACCATGGAGATGCTTGCCAGGCAGCGCTTTGTTCAGATACTTGTGAAAGGGACCTTTTGTTTGGTAAGTAAACTAAACAGAAGCAATGAACTAAAGAATTAGATGTCAAATTATAAGAAATGGAGCAAACACGTGAAAAGTAACAGTCTTCATTTTAAGTGAGTTTTTGTGATTTTTTGTTATATTTCACACAGAATGATTGTACGTTTTATTCATTCATATGTGAAATTATTACAGTATGTTGCAGTTTTACATGCCAAATAACAATATATGCTCATTGAATATGATGCATTTTTGGAGTTTAGTATGTGGTGTAGTTAGATCACACACAAGATTATATTTTATGCTTACCATCACCATCATGTTTTGTTGGGGCTTTGACATAAATTTGACATTTTTCAGGAACTTAGAAAGAGCGTGAATTGAATCCCCTCACATTTTTAGCCTTTCCACTCTCTTTTACTCATTAATTCATTTCCAGTTGTATTTAATGTCCAATTTCTCTCCTTGTTTGATTTTCTAGTTGGTTCTTGGGCAACAACAGTCACACAGCAACTTCACCTTTGGCAAGGGAACATTAACTGAAGACCATTCTTCAAAGAACTTGCTCCAAACCAGGAGTTTGAATGAGAACACCAAACTACCCATCAGTCCCTTTATCCCTCTTTCAAAGCAGGGACTTTGGGAAATAGTTGGAGGACACTCCCAATCACGCTCCAACCCGTCCTTAAAGATAAAGCTTCGCCCAATCATGAAAGTTCATGGAGCTTCAAAGTTTTCCAGGACGTTCAGCTGGGGGGACTTTTATTCAAACATCAAGACAGTCAAACTGAATTTGCTGATCATGGGCAAGATCGTGGATCACAGGAACGGCTCTCTTGGGGTTTACTTCCGCCACAATTCCACAGGTGTGGGCAACGTGTCAGTCAGTCTCGTCCCACCGATGAAGGAGGTGGAGTTTGACCTTGAGCGCCAAAGCGTGGTCCACCCCAAAGACTCCAAGACGTTCAACTGCAGGGTGGACTACGAGAAAACGGAAAGCAACAAGAAGGTGATGCTGTGTAACTACGACCCATCCAAGACGTGTGCTCAGGAGCAGACCCAGAGCCATGTCACCTGGATGTGCTCCAAACCTTTCCAGGTCATCTGTATCTACGTGTCTTTCTACAGCACGGACTACAGGCTGGTTCAAAAAGTCTGTCCGGACTACAGCTACCAGAGTCCAGGAGCTTACCTGCCAACAGTTTAACCAGAGGCTGAACCTCTGGAAAATAAAGATTCAATTAATCCACAAAGAGAAATCCAGTTTGAGAAGCTACGAGACAGTCTTTGAGTCTGTACTAGGAAGTTTTTAGGTTTAGCATTTTTTCAAGTATGATGGCAAATACTTTAATGCATTTGTTTTGTAGTGCAGTATCTTGCTTGTTGTAGGCTACAATGGTTATATTGGCCTGTTTTTATGAAACACCTGCAGTTCTTCCCCTAATATGTCGCTAAAATGAGATGAGTAGATTTTTCACAAATCTCCACATTTCAGTCCACCATTTTACAAAGTATATTATGATTAAGACATCTCTTTGGACTGTTCAGTAACACTGTATGGAAGTGGGGAGTGGTGTGGTTCAAGAGGAAGGATGTGATGTTACATGGATGATCTTTGTCATGTTGATTGATTCTTCTGTCATTGGGTACAGGGATGGTACCATGCTAATCTTTCGGTTTGTACACTATTGTCATGTATTGTTCTCATTATCTCATGTATTTCCTAACATGCTGCACTGTATTTTGCCCAATAAAAAAATAAATATCAAAATAGCAAAGAGTGACCATGAAAGTCCTTTAAACCATCTGGGGAAGATTCAGCTTCACAAACAAGCATTTGTGATGAGGCAGTACTGTCTTTCAGTGTGAAAGGGGAATATGTTAATTCTTTACACAAACTCACTTTGAGAAGTTAAAACCTCATGTCATCTATAAACACCACAATGTACAGCTTGAAGTCTTAACAGGTAATTAAGATAATAAGTTAGGATGGTAAGAACATTTTATTTCAGTCTGTTGTTTATTTTACTTAAACTAACATGCAGCTTATCTGTTAGGGCAATGTAAAACTGTTAAATGTGTTTTTTCTTTGGCCTTGCAAACAGTGTGTGTGTGTGTGTGTCTTGACTAGACTGACTAGCTGGTGTGTCTGAGCAGGTCGGGGTTTGAGTGCTGAATGGTTCAGGGGGCCCAGAGCTTGGCAGGGGCCCTGTAACATGCTGGGGATTAGAGATATTTGTTTCTGTCACTACACTCGCTGCACTGGCAAGTAACCTTTTCTACTGGGTGAAAGGATGTGTAATGAACCAGGCGCACACTGCTAACTCAATTACGTAGGTGACAGAGGTGATGCCCCGACAAACCCTTGCTCACCACTGTGATCATGGTCATGCACTCCCCTCTGCATCACAGCTGTGCTCGGACACAGTTGGGAAGCTTTGAGACAGCAAACAGAAAGCTCCAGTTAACAGCTACAACTGAAGTCAACACAAATTTTTGCTTCAGCTTACAATCTGATACGCTGCACAGGCTGCTTCTCTATAATCAATGAGAGCCATTCTGTAGAGTCGATTTTCCTGTTACTCTCAGAATGGCTTATGGCCATACCACCCTGGGTGCACCTGATCTCATCCGATCTTGGAAGCTAAGCAGAGTCAGGTCTGGACCGAATGGGACCAGGTGCTGTAAATCTCAGGGAAGCACAGTGGCTAAGTGGTTAGCATTGTTGCCTCACAGTGATAAGGTCCTAGGTTCAAATCCCAACTAGGGCAGGGCCTTTCTGTGTGGACTTATGGAGTGTGGATTTTCCCCATCAAAAACATGTATATTAATTAATTCTCCTGTCAGTGGCATTAGTTTAGAGCTGGAATGAGTGCCTGCTGCCCCTCAGGGATGGGTTAAATGCAGAGATCAAATTTCACTACATCGTATGATTGTATGTGACAATAAAACCTGATTTGCATTAGATTCATTTTAACAGAGCAACAGTGGCCATAGCATATACAGTATTAGTCCAATAAACAGCACCAGATTTTTTTAACATCTTATCTGCGTGTCAAGCTATTTCTTTTCTGTTTTAGCGCACAGGGTTTTTTTTTTCAAGAAAACCCATTTTATGAATTTTAAGATAACAAGTTAGAAATTTAACTGAGGCCCAATGTCCTATGAAATTGTAAAGCTCCTGTTTATAGAGGTGAGCTGGTAGCAAGAGAAACCCTTCAACACTAATAAATGGGCTTTACATTTTTCTGCTGTCACTGAAGGAAAAGGGAAGGAGTTTGTTTTGGACAGCGCCAAAAACAGAAGTGAAGACACATCAAAATTGTTAGTTCAAACAAGAGATTTAAGACATTAAAAAATATATAAAATATATGAGGTAACAAACTAAGACACCCAGATCTGTGAATGTTTAGATTAATGCTGCTGGGAATTGGAACAGGTTTCATAAACCTGCTCAGGAGCTAGAATTTCATTACCAAGTACAAAAAAAGATAATCTCAAAGTTACTCTGGCCCTCATAAAACATAGATCTCAACAGGATATGTTTTCTTTTATTCTGTTTTAAAGTTTCTTACGAGTCAAATGGATCTTACATAAAAATACTTGTTCAAGTTGTAACTCCTCTACTTCTTTGCAGTCTCATAATTCTAATTTCTTAAAGATTCTGTCATTTTGTGTGACAGCTAAAACACATAATTCATAGAAAAATACCCAGACAAAGTTTGCATTGCATTCAATACAAAATAGTTGTGGTTTATTCTTTCGGGAACAAAAAATGGCAACAACTAAGTGTCACTTCTCATAACCAGCGATATCTACAGGAAAGAAACAACAACGGTTCCTTCTATCAATTACCATTTTCTACCAGCTTCAAATGATAACTTCAAAAATGTATTACATGTGGTTTGCCTTGGTGTGCATTTTTTTCACATTCTGTCTATTCTGAACATTAAAACGTGTTCATTTCAATTTCATTTCCCCTCAGTCTTCATGCCTGCAAAGAAAACGTCTGTCCGCTTTTTTCAATTTCACGGTTGAAAATGATTTTGTTTACACAACTTCAAAAACACTAGTGTCTGTACAAATTCCTATGAAAAAAATAGAAATGACAGTTCTGAGGAAAGACAAATAAGAAATCCATTATAAAAGAACATGAACATGCCTGATTGAATCCTAATGTTATTTTGTAACCATTTCTTGACATTTATTTTTCCCTCCATTTGTTGTCTCCATTGGTTTGTCTGCTGACACCTTGGATTTTATTTTCTCTCAAGGGCTACAAGGACAGATCCACACACAGAATACAATTTCCCCAAGAATGACATCCAGTTGTGCGTTGCTATTTTCTGTATCCTCACTATATACTGCTCTTTTTCTTCCTGCTATTTGAAAAATGAAAACGGACGCAGATGAAGCAGAGTTCTATATGGGAGTACATGTGTTTGTTTTTTGTCACTTGCTGATAAATCATCTTAAAGGGTACTTGTTCTTGGTGGTCCAGCTGGGTCTTTAGTCCATGAAGCTTGCTTCAATGTGTGCTTGCCTACAGTATTTCTACTTTACTGCTGGTAAGGGTTGACAAGGGGTGACCTGTGACTTTAGTGCAATGTTTCCCAACTTTCTTTGGGAAAAAAATTATTTTGATGATTTTGTCCCACATCTGCTTTTTTGACTAGCCCTTGGTTGTCTTTCTCGGGGGTCTTCTAGTTTGTAAATAACAGGCCCACTTCTTCTTCTTTGTCTTCTTCAGTCCCTCATAGGCCCATGAGTTCTTTAGTTAAGGGGCTTCTCCAACCGCTCTACACTAAGAACAGAGCAAAAAGAAGCCTTATGATGAAATAGACAGTTAAAGACTTTATTTATCTGGGCTTGTCCTTTATGCCTCCACATTTCCAGACAGTTGGCTCTTACTGAGTTGCTGTGTCCATTTCTTTCTCCCGAACAGATTCCAAAGTAGGAACTAGCAGGATGTCGGAAGGATTTAGATCGAGTCTTCACACGCGAAAAAGAGCACAATGTCGGACCTCGCTAAGCCAGAGCCGGTGAGGAAAGGGTTTGTTTTTTTTTTTGTAAACGACTAACATCCACTTCACGAGCCCACCTGTCCCTCTTTTTTCCATCTCCTCCTCCTCCTCCTCCTTCTTCTTCTTCCCTCCATCTTTAGAAGAGACTAAATACAGCAGGTTCTGGATGGGGCAGAAGGTGGGGATCGGGGGGAGGCTGTAGGTAGTGTAGTAGGTAACAGCAAGGGGAAAGTTTGTCCCTGTGTGTTTGAGGGCGGGGGTGTCTGTGTGTCTTTGTGTATTTATGTATGTGTGTGTATAAGTGTGTGTAGACGCCTCGCTGTGAGGCTGTTAGGACTGTTTGAGGCGCTTGCGTGGGGGTCCGAGGAAAGGGCACTGGGCTGAAGCCAGAGAGCGGTATGCTTCAGCCACTAAGTGAGGATGAGATGCTACCATGGACTTCCAACCGGCTGTCTCCATCACCTCTGCAGCATGGCTGGAGGACAAGATGCAAGAAAAGGGAAACAGAAAGAAAATACAAAAATTCAATTAGTAAAAATCAATTGCATAAATGGAAATATGGGGCTGCAGTTAACAATTACATATTAATCTGATGATTAGTTCCTTGATTAACTGATTAGTCCTTTGGAGTCACAAATGTTGTAGATTTGTAGAAAAATCCCCATGATAGTTCAGTTACTATATTCAGTTTACCATCACATAACACAGTGTTACCCAACCTTTTTGACTTATTAAGATAAAGCATGATCCCCTCTGGATGTGTCAGAAGTCTCTAAGTTACAAATTTCAACCCATAAACTCCTCATATAATCTAATTTTAATACATTTTTTAAAAGCTAAAATGTTAAAATTTTTCAATAGTTGACCAAAAAAGCAAAGATTGGAGATAAGAATTCACTGAGTTCACCTATCACACTGAGCATCTTGTGAACCCCTCAGATTTATCCTGTGACCTGCTGAAGAGGTTTCTGACTTAAATTGAGTAACAGCAAACTAACAACACAATGGAGAAGTTTTGCCTGAAAAATTACTTTAACATTAATCAATTATCAGAACAGTTGCCTTTTATTTTTCTGTTAACTAATTAACACCAAACATTTCAGCTCTGTAAATATAGACGATGAATCCTGTAGTTGAGGGAAGGAAACAATCTGAGGGAATATGTGCGAGCTCAACATCAGTGCAGACACATGTTCACAGTTATTATCACACATTCATCCGAGTCAACAGAGGAGGTGACAGCAGACCTAGTGAGGAGTCAGGTTGCCCTGATCCCTCTGAAAACCTCGACAGGGTTTAATAATATCAGACGGGCCACTCGATGAGGAGACATGTGAAATTAAATTATTTACTGTGACTGCAACACCAAGAGATGAGGCGGGAGGGTGAGACTGTGTCCTGGCATAATCAGTAATGACAACGACAAGATACAGAAGGAAAGAGATGTGACAAATCAACACAAGCTACAGAGACAACATGTGCAGCGGATGCTGTGCATCTGTGAGGTGCTGGAGACATAATTATACGTGATCACCGGCTCTTTTCTCTGTGTGTGAACTCACTAGTTGATGAAGTCAACAGCCTGCGTTTTGAGCTGGTCGGCGCTGTGCAGGTCGGCCAGGATGAGGATCTCGGCTGCGTTTTCCACAGACAGACTGGTGCACAGTGCGTCCTCACACATGACCTTCAGTCTCTCTAGAGCATACTGAGGGAGAGGAGATACAAGAGGGTGAATTTACTTTTCCTTCTTCATCAGTATTCATGTGGTATTTGCTGTGACAGTTCAGGTGGTATTTTGCAAATATGACAGTGAAAGGTCAGTCTGATCCCATTGTCTGTGATGTCACACCTCAGAAAAGAATAACTTGAAATAATAACTGACATTGATGGTCCTTTAATAAATTCAGGCTTTAGGATAAAAATGGAAACAGAAATGCAAACTCAAATTTGACATTACTACTATAAAATGAGTATTTAAATGCTCAGGAGAAGCTGTGTCTCAAAGTCAGTCTTCCATTTGGTGTCATGGAGTAGTGAGATCAGTGTAAAAGTGTGAAGTGTTTCTTGAAACCCTGCTGGAAGGTTTAGTAGATATTGTGCACTTATACATCTCAGGTCCTAATCCATCTCATTACCTTTCCCTAACCTTCAGCTTGTATGCTGCCAACAAAATTACATGCATCTCTAATCACTGTAAATACAGACTGCAATAGTAACATCTGTAGTGATGTATAGTGTGAATGATGTCAATGCAATAAAATTAAGCTTTACTTTCAGTAGAATTAAAACACACTTTTCAGGTTCAAACAGCCCCCAGAAGGGCAGCGTGTAGTCTCAATATATCAAGATATACTGATGTACTAGTTTTGTAATCTTATATTACCTTGTCAGCTGCTGCAAGCAAGTCATCGGCCATCTTGTCCAGGTTGGGAGCCTTGTCTGTGTAAATGAAGCACATCATCTCTTTGAATACCTCGGGCTCCACATCGTTGATCTCCACGCGGTTCTGACAAAAACAGATGGGGAAGAAGGACGTTAGATTAATGCGTTTCACCATGACACGGCTTTCATCTGTGCTCCTCTGTTTTAGTGTTCATCTCATAATTAAGAAAAAAAAGTTAAGTCTCTATTTAGTTGTATTTTGGAATAACAGGATTGCTTGATATTCTGATTTTACTTTACTATAGCTTAAACCTTCTTTGTAAAAACATCCTCTGACAGCCCCAAACCTTGTCCATCACTTAAAAACCATCAAAATCATTTTCTTGCCCCTTACTCTACCTTTTGTTTGCTGGTAAAACGTGCTCCACATTTTAAATGTTAATTACTGAATGAAAAGTTTAAATCTTTTAAAATGTTTGCAAAAAGATCTCTAAAATGGCCTTCATTTTTAAAAACATTTGGCCAGCTTCTCCTGCAATTTCATTTCTCACAATCACATGTGCACAAATGAAAAAAAAAGCAATTCTCTGCTTCTACAGCTTTGTCAGTGAAGGATGAATCCTGACCCCCAAGTACGGCAGGACAATTTCATTTCAGGTGTGCTATCTTTCAGTTTCACCAAACAGCTCTGTGCTGCAGCCATTTGACAGCACACAATCCTTCACTCACTTAACCCCTCAACACAGCGGCGAACATCTGAGCATTAGAGCTGCTGAGGAAAAAAACAAATTTATTTCAATCTTTGAGACCTTGGGCTCACCTTTTTGCTCTCTTCCATCTCGTGTTCAAACATGGCGCTGAATACAGGCGAACGTGCTGAAAGCATCGATATAGAGAGATGTTTAGGTAATTGTTGGATCAAGCAACGGTTAATACATGCATAAATGTTTACACACATATATACACACAGCCAAGCATTTCAAACTGGAGGAACAGAAAGAAAACACATGGCATGTGTCTGATTCATGTCAGTACCTGCCAAGATGGCTTTATGGGCCTGAAACTCCTGGCCAGCCACACACAGGGAACAGTCAGTGAAGCGGGAATTCTCCCACAAGCCCCCCAGCTCATCTGCTAGCCGGCAGTCAGGCACCTTCACCATGTTCATGGTGTTCTGCCCAGATATGTTGACCGAGTCCTGCACCACGCTCACCTGATGGAGGGAAATTAAATGCTTTATTCCAAAATGCTGTATGACCAAGAAAAAACATTATTTCAGCTTAAGCAAATTCGTAGCCGTTGTTGCAGCCCAAACAGGATAAGGCAGCGTACCTCACAGAAAAGCGTGAGCTTGTCGTCAGGTAGAAGACCGTTGGCCTCATCTAGGAGGAAGTCTCTCCGGATGAACTTTTTAAACCCCCAGTCTTTCCCCTGGACAAAGCGATATGCCCTCTGGCTTTCTGCACACATCCACGACACACACAAGTCACAAGGTGGTCAGTCCAAGTAAAGTAAAGTAAAGATGTGATATTAAAAAATTGCTTGTGAGAAGTCTCTAGGATTTTTTGTATGGAAATGTAGCTTTACACAAAATGTTTTTTTTTACAACTGGAATATAACTCCTACAAAGCCTCTGTAAAGTTAAAATTTTGTGTTTATCAGCTGACTCACCCATGGCTTTGGTCTCCTCTCCCTTGGCGTTGAGGATGGAGAACTTGAACTTGGCGCGGACCTCGGCTTTCGGACAGCTGACCAGCAGCAGGTAGAGAGACAGGTAGTCTTTGCTCTCCTCATCCAGGCCCTTCGGATTCACTCGCAAACACCTGAAGGTGGTGGTGGAGGGTGGAGCAGTTAGAGGGGATTGTAAAAAGCTGAAGTGATAACAAAGTACAGTATAAACAAATTATTATGACTGTAAACACTCCTGATTATACTCATTTTATATGTGGCTACGACTGCATTTGCACTTGTCATTTCAAATATGGAATAAAATCCAGATGAGACGCTTTAATTTACTCTTTGCCGCATGTATGCATCTCCATTGGCCAGATCATGAATCTGATTTCAATCTATCTTGGTTTACACCTTCATCCTACAACATCTGCCAAGAATTTTCAAATGAAACTTGATCCATCTCAAATGCTTCTTGGATGTATTTACACTTTGATTTTGAGACCAAATAGCTATCTGATCTACCCCAGATGCATGAAGTGACGAATTGTAAATGGCTACAAAGGGAATCAATACAGGGTATACACCTGACCACCACCTGACCACATTATGATGAGAACAACTGTGTTCATGTTTTTGTTTAACATGCCACAATTTGTAATAATAAAGTACAGCAACATCAGGTGTCATGAAGACTGCTGCACTGCTTTGAACGTGAAAAAACAAAGCACCTCTCTTGCTCACCCACCATTTGAGTTTGTCATTGGCCCCAGAGGAGAAGGTGGAGCTCTTGATGACCTCGCCCATCTCCTCGCGACAGAAGCTGAAGTTGTTGATGGTCCACATGTAAGAGAACTTCACCACTTTGATCTAGCAAAAGGAAAAATGATTCAGTAAACCTCAGAGTAGCAGATTTATTCAACAATGTTACAGAGTGTGGGCTGGCTGGTGAACAGTTAACCCGTTGAGGTATTTTACCTGTGTATAGCACCAGCTCTCAGCCACAGGCCCGCTGGACATTTCCGCAGGGGGAGGGGGACTCGGGACTCTTGACATTGCCAGCGTGACAGAAGGTGTTGGGGGGCAAGAGGGTGAGGAAGAGGAGGAGGAGGAGGAGGAGGAGAAGGAGAAGGAGGATCCGTCACTTCCACTCGTCAACGTTCAGCCCTGACGTCCATCTGCATCAGTACACGCCAGATGGAAGCAGCTTGCCCCCTAGAAAACACACAACGTGAGCGTGATTAATTGATCAGACTAGAGTTAGAAATAAATCTCCTTGAAGTTCCTTGAAAATTCAGTTTAGTCTGGAACGCATTCCTCTAACACACAGGCAGGCGATCACATAGCGCACATTCTTTAAACAAAACACAGCTCACACCTAGGCACTGTATCTTTCATTAATCCAGTTCAGACTTCATATCGTTTAATTCATGTGGCCACACTGCCTGCCATTGAGGTTCGTTGTGTTGGGGGCTAGATGAATTGTCCCTGACCCACAGGGAGACAGCAGGAGATCGATGGCCCATGCCTGTTCTAAGATCAATAGCCTCTGCAATTGCAATTAAGTCTCAAAAATGAACTGTAAATAAACAAGGTGGCAAACTGTCTCCCAGGACAGTAGTGGTGATGTTTGCAGCCACTGGCCAAATCCAAGGCTCCCAAATTACCTTCAAATCACATAAGCAGGACATGCAGATTTGTTATACACACTTCCCTCCTCCAAATACTCACAAACACATGGCTCTACACACAGACTGTTTAACTGTGATGCACAGCTCTCTGCAAGAGCTTAAACTGGTCAGCAGGGACCATTTAATGCTAGATAAGTTTTAATTCTCTTGATAAAGAGACTGACACTTCTCATCTCATTTTCTTGGATATGCAGCTCATTGGGTGGAAATTCTGGATTCTGCTGTGATGCAGTGAGAGGTAACTATGAAAAACTGTAAAATCAAGTCTTGAAAAAGGTCTATCTGTATATATATATTAACTGTTATAAACTGCAACAACAAACTGCACTAAGCATTGACAACAAAGCAGAATTCTGACATATTTCAATTAATCACAGACTTCTGAAAACAAGAGTGGGGATATATATTTGAGTGGGCCTCACAATTAAATACATTTTTGCTGGTGGTTTAAATCTCACATTTGGTTGGTTTGTGGGATGGCTATCGAAGAACAGATAGTCCACACACAGGTGTAAAATCTCAAATTCTACATATTAATGATTTGAGTCTAATGGATAACTATGAGCTCCTAATTTTTTGGATTGAAAAACAATTATTTTTTTCCACACAAGAAGCACACACTATTCTTAAAGTACACAAAACATTAGTTTCAAACATTTAACATATATGTAAAACATTAAATGTTCACATCTAAATGAGCTTAAGTCCAAAATTGTAAAAACAACATCCTCAGTCATTATTATTTATTGAGAGTTTTATACTCATCAGGACTGTATGGTTGTGGTTTGATCAGATTTGATTGACAGTACTGACAGCATAAGTGAACAACTCCACACACACACACACACACGCGTCAAAACATTCTGATTCAAAAATTGCAAAATAAATCCTTATTGGTGCATGGAAATATGTGACATCAAAGTTTTCCAACTGAGTCACATCATTGAGAAGAGATAAAATAGCACCGACAGAAAAACTCCTCCAACTTATTGCACAAAACTATGTGTTTGTGTAGGACATCATCACTCCGATAAGATGTTGATGCTGATTGAGAAAATAAAGACAAACCTGGTTGTTTACCACAGACTGGAGGACACACAAATCAGTGTCACTGCTTAATTATCTGATAAAGGTATACAGATTGCCCCATTTCTACACCTTTGGTAGAGGATAAAGACCCACTGCTGGACACCATATTGACACAATGCCAGATTCATAAGACTTTTTCATCTTGCTGCAAGGTCAGTGGCTGAACAATGTACCGTATTTCACCCAATCACTCCTATATAATACAAGTCAGTGTCTTTCTGGGCCCTCGTACAGTTGATCTGTGGCCACTGTTCAATATCATTTTCTATTTCACCAGTCCTCTAACCCTCCTTCCATCCGTACCTATCTCTCATTCGCACAGGCTTTAATGTCTTTACACCTTCATCCATAAATTCAATTTGTGATGGCTGGGAGCTGAGCTTTCTGCTCCTGATGATTACGTTTGGTGCTACAATGACAGTGATGCTGTCTAAAGGCTGTGAAAACTGTAAAATTTGAACAGTATGTGTATTGCACAGTCTAATGGTGTAAACTGTTTTGTTGAACCCCTTTGAATCTACTTAGCTACTGTATGCTACGGCACATTTAAAGCCTCTACAAATCCGTGGTACTGGTTCTGTGTGATTAGACTGTGCATGACTGACTTTCCCTTCACTTTCCTGTCAGATTTGCTGCACTTGACAGAACAGAACAGCTTTAGCATAACTATTTTGATTCTTATGAAGTTTAGTATAACTCACAACGTATCTCTTCCCAACTTCAACCTGAACAGAGGTGTAATCAGCAGAGTAACTCAAAACACCCTCTGTGGGTTTGCAGAGCTTTTTAATGCTGTTATACTGACCAGACGCATCCCTTCAAAATCACAGTGTGTCTATTGGAAAACCTCTGACAAGATGCCATCTAATTGTCTCAAGATGGTTCCAGGAGTATGTCTCAATCCCATTCTACATACCAATGCAGCGGAGTAAACACAATTTCGGGCAAGGTAACAAAAGCAGTACATACACAGATGTCCCACAATTCAATATTCAAAGACAATGGAGAAGAAAAAAGGAAAAAAAATTAGAACAAATTCAAATTGGGGACGGTGGTGAGATGGTCTGCATTCTCCTCACTATATTTACTTGGCAGTAGCATTCAAAAGTTACAGTTTGTTGATAAGAGCACTAAATGAATAATTTTAATACATATTTACATATATTTATTGTATACTAACGACCAAAAAAACGAACTATAAATGTCTACCTGCCCAGAAACTGCAGATGAAAAGTAATTAGTCGCTAAATCCGATACAGAGCATCTCTGCTGCTGTTATGAAATTTATTTTAAATAAAAAATAAAAAAATCACAAATGATTGAATGTTAAACGTACGGTATATAAAACAAGGACACAGTTAAAGTGTAGATTTACATAGAGCGAATATCAGGCTAAAAACTTAACATGAACTGAGTGATACGACAAAGTCACAGTCAAAGTGGACCAAGAGCCAGGTTGAGGAGGAAAAAAAGATTATTCTAGAGGGAAAAATGTGAGTGTAACTAATACAGTATATCAGTACAGTGTCACTGTCAGTAGGCGTATCTCTGTGCTGATTCAAGATGTTTAGCCTAATGTGACCCCAATGAACTGAGGAGTACTTGTCATGTTATTCACCGCTCCAACTGCATTACCTACTGTAGCCAACATAAAGGAATCCATATCAGGAGCTTGCTTCAGCCTAGTTCCAAGGACTGTTTAAAAAAAAAAAAAAACTCCAATGAACAAAGAACCAACCAATCTTCTTGATTCTTTAACAATGGCAACCGGTAAGATGGAGTGAGACGATGAAGATAAAGGAAGGGGATAGAGAGAGAAAGAAAATGAATAGTAAAGTGATAGAGAAAGCCAAATGAAAAAACAGGTGGCAAATGACAGATGGGCCACTGTCTGTGGAACTGTTCGAGGAGATAAATTGCCACAAAAAGAGGTTAGATGGAGACAAAAGAAAATCAAAAGGTGTGAGAAAGAAATCAAGGAGAGATTCGTGGACAGGTGGGTTGTGATGAAGACGCATGCTGCATTGAAATGTTAGTCCCAGTACCTTTTTTAAAAAGACAGTTTATGCTCTCCGGTTTCCTTCTCAGCTACCCACGAACTGAGATGTAAACTGAGCACAGATTTAAGGACAGGTAATCCAGTTATAGTGAAACAGCTGAACACATATCAGCCAGAGAGCCTCTCTCACATGACCTGCGATCAGTAACAACCTGCACCAACCCAAACTCTGAAAGGTTTATCGATCGATGACGCTTTCCAAAAACAAAAACACACAGAAAAACCACAGCAGAGGTCAAAGACAGGGGTGATAAATTCTGGTTGTCCGCTGAACTTTCACCAGATAATCAATACACTTATCACCGATAACTGTATCTATGCCTAATCTGTGTCTAATAATATGAACAAAATCCATAAGGTTATTAAAACTGTAAGGGCTGCGATCAAAATCCAGCAAACAGCAAAAACATTCTTAAAAATCTATTTAAAATCAAGGAGATGGTGGAGGTAAAACAAGCAATCTATGAAGCCTTCAATCATTGCAATCTTAGGTAGAAGACTTTTGACTTGTCCACATTGATCCTATAAAGACAAACCAGACAAGCTTGATACAAGGTGATATTCATGGCCACAACAACCCCTGTAACGACTTCAACAACTAAGATAACATTTAGTAACCTTGTGCAAATCTCTTTAACAATCCACTACTATGTCTTACTGTATCAGCAGACTTGAGTGATATGAGGATATAATACTGTGACTCTTACTGCTCAGAAAATGAGCTCTAATTAGAGTCATCTGAACTTAATTTACATGAATTTCAGTAAAACAGTACCAAAGCAAAGAAATTCCAGAAAAGAGGAACACAGAATTAAAACTGTATGTCCAAAAAAACAAATCTACCACACATCTGGAATAACAATTAAAATGTATGCATGTATATCTGTGGAGATATGATACATAAGATGGCAGTTTTGACCACAAAGCTTTTTTTCCCAGAAATTTCACTCCCTTGACCAAAAAGAAAAAATCAATCTCTGCTCTAAATCAAAAACTGGAGGTATGGAGGCATTTCAGACGGCAATTTCCAAAGGGGGGGGGGGGTAAAAAAATTGCAACTCTTGTCAAAGTGTCAGTGAACACAATGTCTATTTCCAAAGCTTTGGTCTTTGATGACTGCAGTAAGCCACAGACAAACCTTAAAACTATAATTGGTACAGGAACCGGGGATCGATTGCACAGAGCGTGTTGGGCCTCTATGGGAGTGATTTCATATTCTGCCCTTGGTCACGGTGCTCCTCCTTTCCTAAAAACTCAATCTCAGAGAGGTATGAACTATTGATTTTGCTACAGCGATCAGCCCGCCTCGCTCTCATCCCTGACTTTGTGCAGACCCACAATTACATTGAAGGGGGATTTGACAGGGCGAAAAAAGCATTAGCAGCCTGGCTTCACCTCCTGCCTGTACTTCCTCACTAAAACCCTGCTCACTTCACCAGGCACGGGAGGTTAAAGGGAGGAGGGACCTCAATGCATATCTAATGTCTCCAGTCACCTGGCTCATACTGTTACCAGCAGTTACTCTTGATATGTTGACCTACAAGGGCAGACGCTACTGCAGGCTGAAAAACACCACAAATAGTCCAGTCATTACAGCCGTTTTGGGCTTACATGAGAAAGAGTGGAACTAAAACTTCACTGATTTACAATAATTAGGATACTTTCATTTTTGCTTCTTGCAAAGGATTAGTTTTACTATGCACAATTTCAGAAATTAATTTGGTTTGTCTAAATTTGCCAGGCATCCATGCCCATAGGTTGGCTTAATATATTATCCATCTGTTTGAAAAAGGCACATAATTAAATATCTAAAAATCACAGAAAGGCTCTCTGGCTCTATTTGTAATTTAAGAGAAGTGTGACTGGACTGTATCTGTGTCCACACCGCAAAAAGTTTCAACACATTAAACTTCATGTCAACAAAAAAAAAGCCACCAGAAATCAACAAGATACACTTATGAACCATGTAACTGTAATAACAATTCACAGGCATTTCAAGACATTGTTTTTTTGTTTGTTTTTGTTTTTTTTTAAAATCAAGTAGCCTATTTATAACTTATTTCTTTTGGCCACTTGTTTTTATGAGTGAATCCAAATTGTGAGTCAATATCAAAATGTGAATATGTTGACACCACTCAGCTCTACTGCTGGCAGCTCCACCGCTGGAATGCACATGCCTGCAATTACCAGATCTGTCTTGATACTGTTAGTGCCATCATGACAGCTAATAAAATAAAAGTCTCATGACTGCTGGGAAACACGGCCAGGGCATTTGATTTCTGTTTTTTAAGTTGTACAATTCGTCTAACTGAGGCAGATCAGTCTGACCTCAAGATCCAGGAGGAAAACAAACCACTTACTTCTTGTTTCTTGCCAGAAAAGGGCCAGCATCTAAATAAGTCTTGATAATCTTAATAGTAACAACTAATAGTGTTATTATAATTTCAACCATATTACTAGTCTATCCTAATAAACATTATAAAACATTAAAACATTAGAAATTGCTATTTAGTGTTAAAATACTTAACTTAGCAGGGATGAAATACTGGTTTGTGACTCAGTTTCTTGATACAAAGACTGGATCATTTGCATTGAGCTGGAAACTGATTTGAGACTTAAGTCATTCTTCCAAATTGCATTTCTTTTGTACATAGTTTGAAAACTGGAAAGCTTAATGGTACAGGATTTTCCTTAGGGTCATCACACAAAAGGTGAACTCAGCTAAAAAGAGTTGTGTATAGTTGTGTATGTAGAAGGCAAAAAGACAGACTCAGGGAAAACTTTCATTAAAAGCCATTTCAAATCTGCTGTGTGGCAGCTTTATGACATTTAATTTAACTGCTGCTACTACAAGAGGGCCTTGACTTGCGGGGAACAGTACTGTTCAACATCATCAGAATGGAAATTACAGTTGCATTTAGGTTTGATGATTTAAAATACTGTTCATGCATTTGAAATATAGTTCAAGAGGTCTTGGCTACTAGGTTATTCCCTTTGCAATTTTCCCTAAGACTAGGACATTAGACACCTTAGTCACCTACTTAATATACTGTAATCAGTTACAGCATCACAAACTAAGGTTCAACAAAAAAATCATAATCACATAATCTTCATTTTTGTATTTCTGGCAGACATTTTGTACTGGAGTTAGATTATATTTATGTTTATGTTACAGTGTATGGTTGCATGAGAGATACACACCACCTCCTTTCAATAAGAAGACATATTTGACATCACTGCAGTGGTGTTTGGTCTGTTTCCAGTGGACCTGAGTCATTCAAACCTCTGTTTATGTACTGACGCATCAATATGACACTGTTCACTCGCTCAGGGTAACACTTGACTTTTACTCATCTCTTCCTATTCAAATAATTATATATGACAGCTGGTGTATTGACCTAATAGTCCAGTCTGATTGAGCTTGGTCTACTGATCCTGTCTCAGTTACTTCTGTTCTCATCAGCTGTTTGTGAGCAGCTTGGATAACCATTACTTGGGAAAACAAACCATAACTCATTAGCAAACCGAAGTAATCTAACCACACTGAATTACATATTATAGTGCTGGTTCTGATAAAAATTATGATGAAGGGTCGCCCAAAACATTGATTTCATTAATGTCTCTTTCATTTCTGAATCTATTAACCACTACATATAATATTTATACTATTGAACCAATGTTTAAACGTATCCTAGCCTTTCTCAACATGTTTCCATTGAGGTAACAGACTAATATTAGAATATAAACAGACAACGTTGGAAGCTGAAACTCACTCACTTTGCAATTAATGTAGGCGGTGACAGTAGCAGGTAGTTAACCTGCTAACAATGCAGCAATATAACAACAATATACTTTAGCCACCCGAGCAGACGAGTCTGCTTAAAGAGAAAGACATAGGGGTGATAATATCTGATTCATTTATAAATACACAATGTTTAAAAATCCAATCTAACGTTAGCACGCCAGCAGCTAACTTGATAGCCACATATCTGCTACTAGCTAAGCCAAACAAAAAGGGTCGTAAATTGCCGAAACAGCTGCGACTAAAGATACGCCATAACATCCTTTACCGGGTTGATTTTGAAGTCTTTAGTTCTTCTATTTCTGTTTTTTGTTTTATATTCCGGCGGGCTTACCTCTGTGTTGAGTTAAATTATAACGCTAGTTGTCCGGGATCTTCTGTTGTTGTTAGCTAGCAGGCTAGCTGTCTGTAGATAGTGGCAGACATGAACAGTGTTGTCTCACCAACAGCGCCCCCTGCTGTACTGGAGGACCCGTCACCAATTAACATTTCACACAACTTCTTGTTCCTCGGTAGTTAGGTGTTATTTCCAAATATCATATTCATTATAGGAAGTGGAGAAATAGCAAGCCCTCCTTTGTTTGGCATGTAAATGACTTCAAATTATTTTTCTCATCACATAAAAAAATGAACTAAAATAAGCAAGAAAGATTCGTGGGGACATATATCTCACCTCTTGTTTTGATTTATGCCCCTTATTTCTGAAGTCCTTGCTCCTCTTCTGTTCTTATCTGTGCCTAGTGATTAAGAAATGTTTATTTACTGTTGATTTACTCACTGTTTATGTATTTATTTATCTACAGATGTTGATCCCTGGAGTTAGAAAAGAATTAGACAAAAAAATAAACAAATAAAAAAAACTTTTAATTATGCTGCCATTTCCTCCTGGATTAATGTACAGAAGGACCTGAAATTGTCAGAGCTGATTACTCTGGGGGAATTTAAGTTAATTTTAAAGGATCGAGAAAATAGTACTCTTGGTAAATGTGATTGCTCCTAAGTTTTCAAAGAAATCATTTTAAAGAATTGTACCTGTTTATGCATCATAATTAGATATTTGTCCTTGACCTTGTATTGCTATGTTAACTGATGATGACTGTTGTATTTGTCTGTTTGTATTGTTTGTGTTTATTGTTGTAACAATGTTTATGCTGGGTCTCGGGAAAGAGGTTTTAGTCTCAATGAGACTTTTATCTGGTTAAGTAAAGGATATACAGAAGATATATATAATATTTTGTAAATAAATTCTCCATATTTTGTTTTTTTCTTCTCTCTTCATTTATTTTGATAACATTTATATTGTATTATATTTATATATTCTCTACAAGTTCTTGTATGTTCTTATATGTGTGTTCAATAAAAGTGTTATTTCCTAATTGCTTGTGCCTAAAAAGTATAGAAAATGGCTATTATTACCTTCACATTTTGCTTTTGTGAAAAAAAAACATGACTCATAATTAATGTGTATTTATACTAAAGTTATACAAAAATGACCACAAAAGATTTAGAATTGAGTAGTTTACTGTAAATGACTTCCACCAATCAGTCCCAAAATATTGTCTCCCATCATCTTATCCTGTCATT